>NC_048907.1:1451304-1718707 GCF_011077185.1 Oxyura jamaicensis
ATGGGATGGGATAGGGATGAGGATGGGATGGGGATGGGATGGGGATGAGGATGGGATGGGATGGGGATGGGGATGGGATAGGGATGAGGATGGGATGGGATGGGATGGGATGGGATAGGGATGAGGATGGGATGGGATGGGATTGGGATGGGATGGGATGGGATGGGATGGGATGGGATGGGATGGGGCTGTGCTCCCACCAGCCCAGCAGCCGTGCAGCACCCCAGCAGGTTCCCCTCCAGCACCTCGGATCTCTTTTTGTGGGTAAAACAGCACTGGCGGGGAAAACACGGCACGCCAGCAGGCCCTCTCCTTGGCAGGCAGAATGGCCACCCGCCAGCAGCGTTTTAATGCCATTACACCACAGATACAAGCTCTTAAGCATTAAAGATGGCTTTTATGGATCATAAAATCTATTATTGCCACTCGCTGCAGTCACCAGCCCAGCCGTGCGTGGCGTGGTGAGGCGTGGGTTCTGTGGGACAGGGCCCCTCCTGCAGTGTCCTGCTGGCACAGCCGGGGCTCGGGGGTCCCCTGGGGGGGACCTGTGGCCATGGGGACACCGTGAGGGACCAGAGGACCACCCCAGAATGTGGGAAGGGGCTTGCTCTGGAGCATTGGGTATAAAGGAGTTTTTACAGAGATGCTCGATGTGATCTGGAACTGTGAGGGAGCTCGGGTTGGAAATGCGCCGTGGCTGGTGCAAATGGAGAAGGAAAACTCTCCAAACACAGGATAATTCATGGGAATATTTGTACTTAGGTTTTTTTTCAAAATCTTAAATTTAGGGACAGCTATTACCTGCCAGGGCTCCTTTAAAGAGGAATTAGTGGTAGCTGTTGTAATTGCACACAAGAAGGAGTAGCCTTCTGTGAGAGATAAGCTCATAATAAGCTGTCACTGCCGGGCAGCTTTAGAGCATTAACACGTTCCTTAATAAACAGGTAATTGCTCGTCCCCATCCAGGGACGCCTCTTTCTGCGGCTCCCTGTGGTCAGCAGGGACACCAGGGCCGATGCTTTGGGGTGGCTGATGCTGAGCTGCCTGCACCGGTCCCTTTTCGTGCCGTGCCGTGCCAATGCGCACCCGCTCTGCGCTGAGCCTCTTGGTTAATGCTCAGCCCGCGCCGGGAGGTGCCGCAGGCTCCAGCTCGGAAAAAGGACAGCAAAGGGCAGGCAGGCCAAATGTCACCGCTCTGCCACCCGGCTGAGCACGAACCCGGCTCCCTCCTCCTGCCGTGCTGCCACGGAGGTTAAAAACTCGCGTGAATTCTTGATGGTGTCTGAGAGGCGCACGTGTGGCCAGCCGAGCGCCGTGGCTCTGCGGTGGGCGGCAGCGGCTCGCTTTGGCTGGGGTTTGGGTGGGTGCCACCTCGCCGCGTGCCGTGAACCCTCGGGACGGGTCGCAGAGCTCGGCTGGGCAGGATGGCAGCTGGACGGGACGCTCACCGGGCAGTTGGCTCCCTGCACTCGAGGCTCACCAGCCTCAGGGCTGGGTGGACGCGCCGCGCGCTCCAGGGCTCGCTCCCACCTCTGCCCCGGGGCTCCTCTCGGCGAGCACAGCCGAGAGGCTCTCAGTTATTAGCAACAGTTTTCATTGAAATTAAAAATATAATTCATGAAAGCCCTTCTGCTCGTGTTGGGCTCAGCAAATGCTCCGAGCTTCCTCCCCCTCCTTTTTAATAAAATCTAAACTGTGAAGCTAAACTACTTGACAGAGTCCTTTAAATATGTGCAAATATATATTTGCACTCATTTTTTTTTTCCTGGAGGCTCTTCCATTAGGTAATATTTGTTGCCAACATTAATTTCATTAGATTTGCATGGCATTTTAATAGGAGCCCCGGTGTTTTTTTGCATATATTAGCATGCACAAGAAAGCTAAGATCGACAAATTATAGTAAAATAAAAATCCGCTTTAAAGGCAGCGAAGGGAACTTCTCGGGAGCCACGTGTGAGGATCTCAGCCCTGCTGCTGAGCCGGGGGGGGGCAGCCCGTGCCCTGGCCGTGGTCCCATCCTGCCGCCCAGCGTGGGGCTCGCAGCCGGGCTGGGCACCGCGCGCTGTCCTGTGGGGAACGTAAAGCGGGGTGTGAGGGCTGGCAGCCCCGTAATGAAGACATCCCAAAGCTGATTGCCGCGCACGCGGGGTCTGATTGCAGCCAGAGACCCAAGTGGAAGAGCTCACAAATTAAATACGTGTTGATTATGCAAACTCGATCTCGTGTTTATTTCTCATACATAAGGCATGAGCCGGGGTTCGGCGCTCCCCTGCACGCTTCCGAGGGTGATATTTATTGTATGCAAATGGGGCGCGGGGCTGGGAGGAGAAGCAATCAGCCGCTTCTCAGGCGGCGCCTACGATCAGCCTGGAAATAATAACGGGGAATAGTTCCACGCAGGTTGTGCTGGAGCTTACACGGGGAATTACACTGGGAATTTACGGCCCAGGGGCGCGCGGCAACGGCCGGCGGATGCGACCCCCCCCGGCACCGGTCCCGGGGGTCTGCGATGGATTCGGGTGCATTTTGCAGCTCCCTGGTGCATTTTGCTGAGGCTGTGCCCTCATGGGCAGGATCCTGCAGTGCCCGGCCCCGGCTGCCAGCACGATGACAAATCGAGTTTGAAGTTTTTACAAAAATCTGCTCTGGCCGCCTGTGTGGTCCCGCCGGCAGTGCCACTTCGGGGAAGGCTTGGGAAGGAACCTGTGATGATGATAAATTCACCGAGGGAATTATTATTTTTTTTTTTTTTCCTTCCACATCATTTTATAGGAAATACATGTTGGAAATGAAATTGAAATGAAAATGAATAAATATTTCATAGAATACAATTACCGTGGCTCAGGACCAAGACAACTGCAGCAGATCCCGCCGCACTGAGCGCCTTGGCAATTCAGCCGCCACCAATTGCTCCCTCGCCTTTTAATCTGGCTTTTTCTACACAAATAACCCCCTGTGCCCCGGGAGGTGCCCGGTGAGAGCGGGGCGGTGGCCGCAGGCCTTGGCCACCACTGCAGGACCAGGGCACCCGCTGCTGCCGGCGCAATAAGAGAGAAAATCAAACCAAATCCAATTCCTCGCCGTAAAAGCAAGAAGGGGATAAGGGACGGCGGAGGAACAATGAGGAAGATGGAAAATTCAATAAGAGGTCCTGGCGCAGCAGGTCCCCGGGTCCCGTGGCTCCCGGTCCCCGTATTGATTTCCCGTCTGCTCTCCCCGTGCCGCGGCTCCGGCAGCCGGTGACAAACGTCCCTGCCTGGCCACAGCTCCGTGGGACGCGGCCATTCTCAGCCATCGCCAGTCCGCGGGGAGGAAGAAGCGCCTCTGCCAGAGCGCGGCGGGGAGCGGAGGATTTATGAGAAGCAATTTGGTGGAGAGTTTATTTGGTTTGCTGCCTTGTGGCCGGGGCCTGGGGAGCAGCAGGACATGGGGCCACCGGCCAGGTGGCACAAGACGCTGTCACCCCAGGGCCACCCCAACACATCCAGCCCCCCCTTGTGCTGCCCCCGTCCTCCTTACGGCCAGCACCCATCGCCTGCACGTCCTCCAGAGCGGAGGGGAAGGGAGGTGGAAGGCAGAGCAGCCTTCCCGGCACGCCACCCACTTGCGTTCCCTGCCAGGTGCTCGCGGCAGGGGGATCGGAGGCGCTTTGATGCTCGCGGCACGGCGGCACTTGGGCTGATCGCGGCAGCGCGGGGCGGCGGCAGCCTTTGAACAGGCATTACGGGGAAAGCTCAACAAAATGGCACAGCCGCAGAGGCGCGGCGGCGGCGTGTTTTCCCAAAGCAGGCATAAAGCAGACGCGCAGACAGTGCTTTGCAAACAATTTAATTTGCCTAATGCTTTGATATCGAGGCGGACGCGGCTCGGCAGGCGCGGAGAGAGATGAGAAACTCCCTTGGACGTGGGGGGTGGCTGCGCTGTGTGACGTGCTGGCGTGCCATGTGCTGTGTGCCGTGTCCCGTGTGCTGTGTGCCATGTGCCATGCGCCTTGTGCCGATGCCGTGTGCTGTGTGCTGGTGTGCCCTGTGCCTTGTGCCCTGTGCCATGCACCCTGTGCCCTGTGCCATGCACCCTGTGCCCTGTGCCCTGTGCCCTGTGCCATGTGCCGCGGTGACCCCAGCTCCCACCAGGCTGTGCCCCGGGAGGGGACGAGCATCACATCCCGGTGCCACCCTCGGTGTCACCCAGCCCTGCCCAGCACCCAAACGGGGCCGGGGCTGCAGGAAGCCTCCCCCCAGCACCCCAGGAAGCTAAAGAGACAGGGCTGGGAGCGCTTAAGGAGCGCGGCTGTCAGATATGGGGCGCGCTGAAATATTAATGGAACTAACATTTCAATTACCTTTTATCTGTACAGGCTCAGGCTGCAGCGAGGAGGCTGGGGCCGCCCCCCCGCCCCCCCGCGTGCTGTCACCCAGACATTCATGCTGTGCTGGTTCTTTTTATTGGTTTTCATCACTTTTGACATTGCCAACAATGAACCTTGAAGTAAATTTTCAGTAGTGACTGTGTCAGTGGAAAACCGTCTCCCCGTCATTTTTCTAAATTAGGCAATGATTTGAGTCCTTGTGGCTGGAGCTGGAGGAGAAGCGATGGGGCTGAGGAGGAGGAAGGGGGGGGGGGGGGGATTGAGCCCATTTCCAACCCCCTGAGCTCATGTCCAGCACCCCATTCCTGGCAGGATGAGACCCTGCCACCTCTCACCTCCCCGAACAGCCAGGAGGTGTGCAGACATCTGTGGGGCTGCAAAAACTGCTCTGAGCAGCTCCCAGGTGTGCCCCAGGGCCAGATGGACCCCTGGGCCAGATGTGCCCCAAAACCAGATGTGCCCCAGCACCAGATGTGCCCCAGCACCAGGTTTCCCCCCCCCACCAGCTGTGCCCCAGCAGCAGGGCCGTGGCCCGGCTGCCCCCCGGTCCCTGCACAGCACCACCAGCCCCCTTCCTGCCGTGAAGGCAGACGTCAGAAATCAGTCAGCCTAATTAAATTGCTACTGACTTCCACTTGCGTCCTCAGTCAATAGTTACTTTAATGCTATCGGAGACGGAGCTGGCTCTCAGCTGAAGACGTTTCCTCCGAGCCTGATGCGTTCTGACGGCGGGCTGATGGTTGGCGATGATGCTGGGAGGAGGGCTGGCCGCCGGGGACATCACCACACTGTGGGGACATGGGGCACGACAGTGCCTTCCCAGAGGGACATCTCAGACCTCCAAATGCTCCAAGGACCCCGGAGTGGGGGAGCCCCAGCCCGGTGTCCATTCCCCCCTCCTGCCCCTCTCCTGGGGCTCTCACTGTACCCTGAGTCCCGTGGCATTTGGGGCCAAGGCAGAGCCCCAAATCCAGGCTGAGCACACTCCAGGGGCACAGAGGTGGCAGGGACACAGATGGGGGCACAGGGAGGATGCAGGAGGGACGCAGGAGGGACGCAGGAGGGACGCAGGAGGGATGCAGGAGGGATGCAGGAGGGACGCAGGAGGGTTGCAGGAGGGATGCAGGAGGGACGCAGGCAGGGACCCATTGCAGGGTGGGCTGGGAGTGAATGCTATGACGCTGCTAAAGTTACCCCCACTAGTGCCACACTGAAATCGCCTCCCTACAGTCATGGCAAGCTCCTGGAAGCCGGCTCGGTGCCGGTGGTGCTGGGCTCAGCACCGTTGGGCTGCTCCAGTTCCCGCGTGGTGCCAGCGTGTCCGCACACCTCCACCGAGTCCCAGCCCTCTGAGCCCTGGGGAGACTGAGCACAACTTTAATTTTAATGTTCATCGAGCATGTGAAGGGAAAAAAAAAATCAATTTAATAACTTCTCTTCACAAACAGTGCCTGGAGGCTGCTCGGCAAGCACGGCTCGGAGAACTCGGGCGAGCCCTTCGTGCTGCGCTGGGTCCCAAGGGTGCTGGGGGACGCCGTGAGCAGCAGTGGGCATTACGAGGGGGCAGCAGCAGCGCCACGACAGCCCCTGCCTGTGTTCTGCTGGGTGCCTGAGTTAGTGTCAATCAAGCCGAGAAAATCACCGGCGCTGTGAGACAAACACAGCCCCGAATTTCTGGTTCCTCCTCGTTCCCGCGCACGTGGGTTGCGCATGGCACTGGGGCTGCCTGCATGGGCTGCAGGGGCTGTGCCTGCCTCTGTTCTCATGGGAAGAAGCTGGAAATGCTGCTAAGATTTGAGAATAACACATATGGTGATTAAATACACCTGAGTTTTCCACGGGTGAGGGGTACAAGCACGGCAGCAGAGACAGGGAGCTGTGGCATGGGCGCCGGTGGCCCCGGTGCAGCGTGTGTGTGCCCGCTGGGCGAGCCGCTCAGTGCTCTTGCTGCCTGGATCAACTCTGCAGGCATCCAGGGAATAATTTATTGTTGAACTATAATGCAATTCGCAGGATAAATTATTCAGCAAACTTTGTTCGACGTAGGGCAGCCGCCCGGCTGTCACAGCCGCTGGAGGAGCCGCTTGGTTCACTCCGCCGTGCAGCCCAGGTCGGGGAGAAGCCCGGCTGTGGGGCTGGCAGCCCCTGGCCCCGCCACCGAGGGGCTGAGCACAGCTTTAATTTTAATGCTCATTGAGCGTGGAAAAAGGAAAAAGGGGAAAAAAAATCAATGGAATGAGCTCGATTTGCAGATGGCTGGAAGGCTGCAGCGGGTAGCGCCTGGGGACACCGGCACGTGGCTCCTGTCCCTGCCATGCGGAGAGGCCGGTGGGGGCAAGGGAACATGGGGATGTGGGGACATGGGGACGTGGGGAGGTGGCAGCCGGAGCCATCAGTACGTCTGTCAGAGAGGGGAGAGGCTCCCGGCTTGGAAATGTAGCAGAGGGCAACAGCTCGTGTCTTACCTGTGATGCTGAAGGGGGGCCGCTACGGCAGGTTGGCGGTGCCAGGGAAATCCCTGATTATCTGCAGGCACAGGGGCAGTGCTGCAGCCCAAGCCTGCGAGCACAGGTGGGGGACAGCAGGGGACAGCAGGGGACAGTAGGGGACAGTGGGGGACCCCCAACACAGCAGCGCAGGGTTGGGGCCAGGGCCAGCCACCAGGCAGCAGCGGGTGCCTGCCCCTGCTCCGCCGCCGCGCCCAACGCAAAGCGAAGCAATCAATTCCTTCAGCCACGATTTGGGATTATAATGATTTTGCATTTAAATAATTATCCACTCTCCCCGTTAGCTCTGCTGAGTCGGGTGAAAATTTTGCATCTTATTTATGAATATGGTTTCCTTTAGTCACTCGCTGCCTTCCCTTTCCCTCCTCATTAAATGCGTTCGCAGCACACACTTCAAATGGCACATTGCTTGCAACATGCCTGCCCCAAAGTGCATATTAACAACTGTTTGCTATCAGCTTTTGATTACATTCCTTTTTATCTTTACATTTCAATATCATTACAAATCCTAGTGTTATTCAAATTACATCAATTATTCAATTTCTACTGCTCAGAAAGTGAAGTCAGGCTTCACAATGGCTGAGCAGTAATGATCCAGCCCTTCCGAAAGGATTTAAAATTCAGATGGGATCCATTTGAGTTCCATTAACCTGTACTTTTGGCTTCTGATAAAACCAATGAATTGATTCAAAAACACTTTCAAATTCATTTCAGGAGACAATTTGCGGCGGAAATTATTTGAATAAACTTTCTGTTTACTTTGATGGCAATTTCTCAGCGCCGCGGGTTGCAGCCCGCTTTCTTTTGCTGTTCGGAGAGGGGGGGGCTCCCGGTGCCGGGGCCCCATCCGGCCCCCCCCAGGACCCGGTCCCGGTGCGGGCGATGCTGCAGGCAGAGCCAGGCGCTCGCTGCCCCCGGCGCTTCCCCCCCCCCACCGGGGAAAACCCCCCCTCGCCCCCCCCCCCCCCCGACCCCCCCCCCGGGCCCCCCCCCCCCCCCCCGTTCCCCTCCTCCGGTTTACTGCGGGTGACACGCAGATAAATAGCCCCTGTCATCGCCCCCGTCCTGCAAAGAGGAGGTGTCACGGTGATTTATGGCACTATCTGCGGCGGGCCGTGGTGCGCGCCGGGGCCGGCAGCCAGCGCCGTGCCATGGGGCGGCCGGGGAGCGCGGCCACCGCTGGGACCCCACGGGGACGGCGGCACCGGTGACGTCCCCGGGGGTGCTGGTCCTGCAGGGCACCGGGTGCTGGGGCTGAGGTGCTGCTGGGGGATAAATACATCCCATTTCTGGGGGTGCTGAATGGTGCGGAGCTGCCCTCCTCACTGCGGAGAACCCACAAGCTGTGTCCTAGCAGTGGATTCTCCGGTGGCTCATATGGGGTTGAGCCCTCACCTACCTGCCCTGGGGGAAAGAGGGCAGCCCCTTTATTCCCTGCAGCCCTTTATTCCCTGCAGCCCCACCAGTTTCACCAGCTGGGATTCCCGGTGGGATGGGAAGGAGGCGGAGATGACTCCGACAGCCTCCAGGTGCAGCAGCCACAGGGCCTGAAAGGGCCGATTTGTGAAACGAACACCAGTTTCGGGTGAAGCATGTCGTCTTCACCAGACACACACGTGTGGCCCCCAGTGCCCCACTGGTGTGCTGAAGGAGCGCTCCCAGTGCAAGCCCTTCCCCGGCGTGGGGCAGCTCCCGGGGGACCTCGCTGCCCCCCCAAGCTCCGTGTTGCTGCTCCGCCTGCCCCCGCTGTTATTTTATTTTTGTGCACGAAGCCACGGGCAGATTTTGCCCGAGATCTACAATATTGGTTCTTTCCCACTGGGAGAACATTTTGTATAAAATTAAAGAGAAACGGCTGTAGTCAGCGCTGTCAGCCGCCGACCCAGGGCTACTTAGGAATTGCCTCGGTTAAATGAAATTGAAATAAAATCGGAGACGTGTGTGACATGCAGAGGCGGGCGGCACCGTGCTGTGAGGGCCCCTTGCCTCCCCCTGCTCCATCCCCACCCCGGCTGGGGGGCGATGCCAGGGTCCCCACAGCCCTGGGGACACCGACCCCGCTCCCCAAGCCCGCCAGCTGCCCCCCCCCATGCTGCAGCACCCCCAGATTTCTTTGCTTTCCGATATTTTTGCCTGGCACAGGCGTGATTAACACATCAAAAGGCTGCTTTGCTTTGCTTAACGATATTATATGCTTACCCGCTCCGTTAATTGAATCACGGCGGTGTTTGTTTGTTCAGGTTGGTTTCGTCGCAACAAGTCTATTTTATTTTGACTAGTTTGGTGCTTTGTTAGGACTTCTAATCCCCTCCCTGTGCTGCAGCACATCGGCAGGGCCGGTGTCCCCGAGCATCCCACTGCCAGCAGTGTCCCTGAGCATCCCCCTGACACCGGTGTCCCCAGGTGTCCCACTGCCCTGGACGTCCCCGTCCCCACTGGTGGCATCCCTGGGACAAGGACGTGAAGGAATCGGTCCCCACATCCCTCCTGCCTTTAGTGACGGGTCGGGTACATGAGCAGCCGGGAGGCAGCCAGCAGCTTCCCTGGTGGCTGAGCTGTATCTGAGGGGTTTCTGCATCCCCTGGCTGGGGGAGAAGACGAAGAAATCTTGCAAGAGTGACGGTGGCAGGGACACAAACCTGGGCAGGGAGGTGAGGTCGTTGGGGACGCTGGGGACAGCACCATGGGAAAGCCACCGGGCAAGTGCCACGAGAGGGGTGACATCCTGATGCGCCTCAGCAAAATGCTGCAGGCTCAGCCATGGCACGGTGGCACGGTGGCACGACGGCACGGTGGCTGGGAAGAGGCGCCCGGCTGGGCTGGTGCTGCTGGGGGAGCTGGGACAGAGAAAACCCTCGAGGGACCCAGACGGCAAATAATCTGGCTCTGAAAAGAGCTGCTGATGCCTCATTAACAACTTTTGAAAAGCATCCGGTGTAAAAAGCACTCTGCCCTTGTATTGGGTGTTTTCTGCTCATTCCTCCTCTCCTCCTTGATGAATAAGGACATTTGCATGCAAATTGCCTCCTGGCTCTTTCGGAGCTCCTCTGCAGCTCCAGGCTGTCCCCACCTGAAGCTCCCTCAGGCCCTGCAGCCACTGCCCTGCCAGGCCTGGTGCCGGTGGCATGGCACGGCACGGCACGGCACGGCATGTGTGACATTGCATGGCACGGCACACCAAGCCCCCCCATCCCCACGTTGCATTGCAGTGACCAGCTCGAGCTGTGGACATCTGCAGGGCTGGGGCGTGGGGCAGGGACGTGGGGCAGGGGCACAGGGCAGGGGCACGGCGCTGGGGAAGCCGCCAGCCCGCGGTGCCCGGGGTACGGCGCGCCGCTGTTGTGTGTCGCACGTCGGCTCTGAAATCCTATCCTGTCAAACTGAGAAGTGCCTCTGAAATGACTACTTTTCTGTTTATTGTATAAAACCATTTTACAATTGTTTGAACAAGCTCCCCTCTCCGAGCCTGCGCTCCCGGGAGACTTAATTTTCAAAAACAAATGCATTCACTGAATGCATATGGAAAAGTGCCTCTCAGTTGGGCAATCCGTCTGCCTGGGTTTGATGTGTCATTCCCACATCGTGTCAGTTTAAAAGGGAACGTTTTGTTAATGGCAAACACTTCGGGGCTCTTCCTTCTGCTCCTCTTTCTCCTTCCTGGCCAGGTTTGGGGACGGGCAAGCAGACGTGGTCAGCCCTGTGCCACCGCACTGTCCCCGTGCCACCGCTGTGGTGTCCCCGCCTGTGCCGCATGCCCTCGCCCTGCTGCCAGCTGTCCCAGCGCCGTGTGCCAGGACAGGGCCACCCGTGCGTGTCCCCAGCAGGACGAGGCAGCCGGTGGCACCGCTGTCCCCAGCAGGACCCCTGCACCAGGCCGCTCAAATTGCTGCGGAGCCACGCGGGGACGGGGGCGAGCGCGGCCCCAACCGCGGGGACCCGGTGCTGCTGCCCCCAGGGGGAACGTGCCCAGGCGCCGGCGAGGCTCAGCCAAGCGTGTGACGAGCCTGAGAGCCGCCGACCTCGTGACAATGGTGACAAGGGCGCTGCCTCGGGTAGCTCCGCGTCTGCAGGAGGAGGGCAGCGTTATTTTTAGCCCGGCGGCGCGCCGGAGCCCGGCCGCAGCAGGGACGGGGTTATTTTAAACCCGTTGCGTGCAGCGGAGTGCCACTCTCCGGCACAATGAATTCCCCCAGCCCCTGCTAATCAGGAGTGATTGCTTAATTGGCACATTTCTGCCTGTCTGGGGTCTCTGCCAAAGAGGGTTCCTCTCTGCTCCCGTCAGCCGTGGACTGAAGCCTCCCGCGCGCTCCCCAGGCAGAGCAGGGATTGTCCCGTGACGTGGGGCTGGTGACAAAGTGGGGACACGCCACGGGTGGTGGGGTGGCCCCGAGGAAGGCAGGGGACCCAGGAGGGCCGGGACGCTTGGCAGAGGCTCTCACTGAGCCGAGCTCCACCACCGACTGCACACAGCCTTGGTCACAGCCCGTAGCCTCGAAAGGGGCCCGGTGGCAATGTCACCACCCCTGTCCCTCCGTGTCCCCCGAGCCTTGGGCACATGTGGCACCGGAGCTGCTGGGGGCCCTGCAGCCCAGCGGGACGGTTGGGGTGTGGGTGCCGTGCATGGGGGTGAGGCTCGAGAGCCCCCATTTGTGTCGTTTCCAACCTGCCATCGCGAATCAAAGGAGCTGACACGCACGCTGCAACCCATTCTTCTCATATCACTCACACCATTTCCATGCTACATTGTGACAATAGGGTATAATTAAGGTGTCAGCATATCATTTAGCCTTTTCAATATAGAACCAGGAGACAGGCTGGGAAATCTGTAGTCTTCTTTAATGAGGAATGCAGGGGAAAAAAAAATAGGAGGAGGAGAAGAGGTAGCGACTTGGTGAGGGCGAGACAAAGGCCCCTCGGTGGCTCGGGGTGTTGGAGGACACCGCCGGGGGACGGCGCGCTCCCAGGCCGTGCAGGTCCTGCCAAAAGCGCTTGGGTTCAGGACGAGCTCGCAGTGCTAACGAGCACAACCAGCTGCGTGACGAGGGCTGAGCCACGTGCGCTGCGAGCTCCGGTCGTGCTGGTGCCACACCACGGACACGGACATCCCCGGTGCCCTGGGTGCTGGGCCCACGGTGTCGCCGAGGGGATGCACGGCTCCCATTGCAGCCCCGTTTGTATTTGTCCCAGAGCTCAGCAGCTGGTGCCCAGCGGGCACTGGACAGCGTGAGCCCAGCTCCATCACCGTGCTGGTGAGCGGGGAGCCCCTGTCCCCTCCCCGTCCCTCGGGCACCGCGCCGCGCTCGGGGACGCCGCAGTGCCAAGGGCAGCAGGCGAATTCAACGCCATCAATAACCCCCGATTTCTATAGAAAGCACTTTCCAGAGGAATAAATGCTCACTGCATCAAAAGGAAGCTACAAATCAAGGCAAGAGTCTCCGATCCCTAACGATGGGAACTCGGCTGAGGGTTTGGGGGCCGCACACGGGGCCAGGGCTGTGCCCCCACGGCTGCGAGGCTCACCCGCCCCAAAATTAATGACAGGACAGAACGAGAGCGGGGAGCAAAGAGGATCAGGGCAGGAGTGAATCTGGGGGACCCAGAGCCCAGCCCGTCCGGGTGCTGCTGCCACCGCACCGTCCCCTGGGGCCACCCGCCAAGGACACCCCGCAGGCTGCTCGTCCTGCTGCGAGCTGGAGCTGGTGGTGGGCAGGGGAATAATTTTGTGTCCTGATCCACAGCTAGTTTTCTGCGGGGTGAACCCCTCCACAAACGGCCAGGGCAGCTCGGGTCCCCCACCCGAGGAGGGGACGCGGCCCCGCGGCGCTGCCGTCCTCGGGCCCAGCCTTTGTCTGCTCCGGGCGCGCGCCCCAGGGAAGTTTCCGCGAGATGGATGTGCGGCCCCGCGAACGCAGACATGTTAAATATGAGATCCTGGGAAGAGGTTTCCTTAGCAACAATAATGAAGTGAGAGAGAGAGATAAAAGCTCTCATGGCTCCGCTCCCTCCTCTTGGGACTTTTTAGCGGTTTGGGGTACTTCCGACGATAGAAGTGCGTTTGTGAGCGCCCGGGGCCGGCTGCGGGAGCGTGGCGCTGCCACGAGCCCCGGGCACGGACCCTGCACCTCGGCTCCCTGCACCCGTACCGGGGTTTGTGCACGGGCTGCTCCCACCTGTGCGGCCCTGGCCCTACCGAGGCATCACCCTGGTCCTGCAGCACCTCTGCCTGCTGTCACCAGAGCTCCACCGCTCCCCGAGCCATCCTGCCGGGGCCGCCGGCACGGGGACAACCGGTGGCACGGCCGGGGCCAGGGCACGAGGCCGGGCTCCCCCCACCACAGCACCCTCCTGCAGCGTGTAATCGCTGATCTGCGTTTTTAATTATCTCGTTAGAATCATAGTTCTCCCCTTTCACCTTTCCCTTAATGAAACCACCGGTGAGCACACCTCCGGCAGCGTTAACTTGACGCCCCGGCTGGGAGCGGCGACGCTCCTCTCACGGTGGGGCCATGCCAGGTGCCCGGGGAGGGGGGGAACAGCTTTGTGCAAATCCCCTCGGGGTGCCGGGGAGGTTTAATGGGGCTCAGCACATGGTGATATTTAGACTTCCAGGGAGAGTCAATCAGCACCTTGTTAGCACCGAGCCGCACCGTGCTGCCACTGGCCAAGGTGCCGGCGACGTTCCCATCCTTCCCCAGCCCATCCTTGCCGCCTGCTGGGCTTTTGGGGGAAAAGACGTCCAGTTCAGGCTGTTGTTTGGTTTGGGTTCAGAGGGGTTGGTGCCCATCCACAGGGAAACCTCTCCTGGGACAAGGGCCAGGCGGTGGCACTGGGCACAGCCCTGTCCCTGCGCAGGGGACCCGCCAGCCCGGTGTCCCCTTCCCTCGCCCTTCGTCCTGCTGCAGTTTTCCAAGCTCGCCGCCAAGCCGTCGCGCTGCCCCTTCCTCCCTGGGCCCTGCCGGCTCGTCGGGTGATGGCACTGTGCCTCGAATCACAATTACAGCAAATAAATCCGATTAGAAGTACTTTTACTACCGCATGTGCCTCATTACAATATGCCAAAACCCCTGGCTCCTGGGAGCTCCACTATAATGAGGCCGGGATGTATGTATGCTGGAAAAAATTAATGCTTATTGGAGTTAATTTGTTTTTATTAGCGCACTTCGCCTGGCAGCGGGGATGTGGCCGGGCACGGGGATGGGCAGCCACGGGAGCCGCGTGCCATCGCCGTCCCCTGGGAGCACCCAGCTGGAGCAGGGGACGCGCCAGCCCATGGGGTGATGCTGACGGGGCAGCAGCATCTCCAACAGTGCCCCAGCCCAAAGGATGCTGGACGAGGTCATAGCTCGTTAATAGGCTAATTAAGAGGAAAGCATCAAAACCAAAATCCGAAGAGCCGTGATAAATAATCCACAGTGGGGTGAGCTGGTAATTAACTCGTTAGGGCCACGACGGCTGCTGTGCCCGCTCCTTCCCCGGCCGGTCCCTGGGAGCGCCCTCGCAGTGGGGCAGTCCCAGGGGACACGGGGGACACCAGCCCGCTCCCCGGGGCCGCGCCGTGCTCCATTTGATCGCAGACCCCAGGGGATGCCAAGGAATTTTAAGGCTTTTCCCAGCGCTACAGCACAGTCTCTCCGTGGACAGCATCATCCCCTCCCATGCGGGCAATAAACCAGCCCCGAAATCCTCCCGGGAGCGAGGGGCAGGGCGGCCACCAAGCGTCCCCATCCCCATCCTTCCCCCGTGGCCACCGAGTGTCCCCTCGGCCAGCCCCGGCACGCAGCACAAACATTTACAGCCGCACCTGTGGGGTCGGCCCGGCCTTCCTGCCGGGCTGGGAAATATAGATTGCGCCGTTAATAATACATACATTTATTAAAATTAAACCACCAGCAGATATTACATCCAGCAGCACTAAATTATGGATAGACCTCGTCCCCAACCTTTGTTTTTAATTAAAAAGCCCCTTTCAGTAATTCCATTAAGGCGGTAGCTTATGTTTTCTTTTTCTTCCCCTCTTTCAGTAATGCAATCCCGCAGCATTTAAGTTGTGCTGATGAAACGTCTTTGAAGTTTCATGAATTGCTGATGTAATTGAATAAAAATAATATTAAGGAGAGAGAGAGGGAGAGACAGGCTCTCCTCTAAACCCCAATCCTAATGAAATCACCTTAGCGCACCGAGCGGAGTGACAGCGAGCTCCGGATTTGCGCGGGTTCCAGTAATCCTAAACCCATTAGCGGGGAGGCACCGCGGGGGCCACATGTTGCGGATTATGGCCAAAAAAAAAGCCCCCCCAAAAAAAGAAAAAAGAAAAAAGAAAAAAAAAATCCTTGGTCCTCCCCTCGGGTCCTGCTGGGAGGTGCAGGAGCCCCTCGCAGCCCTCGCCCCGCTGGAAACCCTTCCTTGGCTCCTTCCTCGGGCGCTGTGTGGCCTGCGGTTCATGCGGAGGGCTTTCCGATTACTTTGCCGTGTGCTGTTATTAATGGAAACAGGAATTTTACATAAGTGCCTCTCGCCACCCTTAACGAAAAGCAGTTTTTGTAACACTCCCGGCCCCGCTGGGCACCCACTGCCCGGCAGCTCCGCTCGCAGCCCTTCGGCCTCGGCACCTCCTCGGCACCTCCCGGGCTCTGGGCTGCACCCGGCCGCCTGCCCTCACCTGTTTATTAAAAGCTAATTGAGCTCCGAGCCAGCGGCGGCTCCGAGGCCGCTCCGTAATAAAGGGGAATGTGTCAGGAGGGTTTTTGGCTCCGTTCCCCCATTAGACCTAATTGCAGCTTCCACCTTGCGAGCCGATGGCACGGCGGCTTCCCGGCCTCCTGTTCTTTAATTGTAATCGCCTTTAATGTATTGTACCAGCCGCCGTTAACAAAATGATAATTGCGACATCGATCTCGCAACAATCGCTGCAGAAAACACGGGCTGCTGCCTTCTCACACAGAGGTGAAGGGCAGTTCAGCCCACCGAGGGCAGGGCTGGCACCGGCCGTCCTGCACCTCCTGCATCCCCTGCATCCCCTGCACGTCCTGCATCCCCTGCACCCCCTGCACCCCCTGCATCCCTTGCACCTCCTGCATCCCCTGCACCCCCTGCACCTCCTGCATCACCTGCATCCCCTGCACCCCCTGCATCGCCTGCATCCCCTGCATCCCCTGCATCTCCTGCTTCCCCTGCACCTCCTGCACCTCCTGCACCTCCTGCATCCCCTGCATCCCCTGCATCCCCTCCATCCCCTGCACCCCCTGCATCCCCTGCACCTCCTGCACCTCCTGCACCACCTCCATGCCTGCTCCCCCATGGGATGGTTCCCAGCACTGTGTCCTGCCTGCACGGGATGCTCAGCCCCTGGCCAAGGGGTGATGCTTGGGTGGGAGGCGATGCCCGGGGAGGAGGTGATGCTCTGCCAGCCTCCAGCAGCTCCCAGCCAGACTCCAGCAGGGCCTGGACACACGGAGCATCCCGCACCTTCCCCACTGCCCGGGCTGGGGACCACGCTCACCGGGACGGGGAAGACCACCTCGCCTTTCCTTCCTCCTCTCTCTTCTCATTTCTTTCTTCCCAATTTAAACTCCTCTCCAGGATAATGCAATAAAGACATGAAGCACCTAATTTTCATTGGGGGACAACAGACGCAATGGTATATTTACCCAGTCATACCATCATGAAATCCTACAATTAAGGCTTCAATCAGATAAATGCAATTACATAATACGATCTTATACGATATAATTAAAAACATCTGCAATCAAACTGAAGCCGATGGTACAGTAATCCTTAATCAGAAATTACCCACCAGCGGCTCCAGTGGGGAGGCTCCACGCCGCAATCCAGCGGGACGCGGTGGCAGCTCCGTGGTCCCCCGTGGGCACGGCTGGGACACGGGTGGGTGCCCCGAGGGGACCCCGGCACAGCGAGGGGGACCTGATCCTGCACTGCCGTGCCCTGGAGCCTCGCCGTGCCGAGTGGCACCCGCGTGCGCCGGGACGATCCGTGCTCGGCTGGCTGCGAGCGTTTAGGCAGAATTGACTGTGTATTCAGGCACTTTCAAACACAAGTAATCTTCATCTGGGCGACGGGAAGTGAAATATGTTATTGCTGGCCGCAGTAAATTACCCGTGCCAGCCCTTGCGTATAAAACATTACAGTTGCTGGCCAGTGCACTTACTCACCGCGCTGTCTGCATCCCATGATAAATTATGAAATAAATGGATGCTGGTCAGTTCTGGCGTGCTGCGGGGGCTCGGCCGGGCACACAGGCACTCTGCCCAGCCCCGGGGCCAGGCAGAACCCAGTGCACGGGGCCGGATCCTGCCCCGAAAGCACCGGGGCCAGCTGGCAGGAGCGGGGAACAGGCGCTTGCAGGCTGCTTTATCGCCTCCTCCCCGGGGAGCAGCCCCACACCGGTGTGTCCGTCCCCTCCCCGGGACCCCGTGTGGGTGACCTGGGCCTCGCAGCACTGCAGGGTGCTGGTGCTGGTCCCGGGGCGCCTGCTTCGTTAAGGCTAACGAGCTGCGGTGCTGGAGGCCGGCAGCACCGTGCCCCGCGGAGCTGGGAGGTGAGCGGCGTCTCGGGCTCGTTTCTTTTCCCAGGGAAGGCCTTGAGAAAGCAAAACCCCGCAAACCGTAAAATAAATAAAATAAAATAAATTCCTGCAACTTTAACAATCATTGTGTTGGATTTGGGAGATGTTATTCCTAGTGACAGACAAGGGCAATTATCTGCTATCCGCCAGCAGTTTTAGCCTAATTTCATTACTGCTGTGCAATTCTTCCTGAGCCGCTAGTCTATCACTGTCTCACAGAAAGGATTAGCCGGCACTTTCTTCATCTTCAAATGAATTTTAGCTGTCATGCCCTTGATGAATAGAACGGGAGGAGTGCGAGCCCATGCCGGCGAGCGCGGCGGCGCGGCGGGTCCAGGCCGCGGGGCTGTGCTGGAGCCGCCGGGCCCGGCACGCGTGCGGGATGCTCCCGAGCACCACGGGCTGAGCTCCGAGCCCTGTGCTCTGTACTCTGGGCCGTATTCTGGGCCTGCTGCTGCTGGCAGGAGGGTTTGGGCACGGGTTGATCTTCCCAGAGCATTACAGGCGCTCGCCAGGCCGGTGCATGGGCAGCAGGCCTCCTCCCGGCGTCCGGGCTGGATTAAAACGACCGCGGCCGTGATGTAGGGGAGTAACCAACAGCCCGTCCTCCTCCTGCTCCAGGAGACATTTAGCTGTCGGTCCGGGCCACCGAGGAGCAGCGGAAAGCAATTTGAGCTTCAGAGCTGAGGCAGAAGGCGATGCTGTGGGGAGCAGCGAGCCCTCGGTGGCCACAAGCCCTCGGTGGCCACAAGCCCTCGGTGGCCGCAAGCCCTCGGTGGCCACAAGCCCTCGGTGGCACGTGCGTGGCGGGGGGATGCTGCCCAGCCCCGAAGCCCCCCGTGACTTTCTGATCCCCAGGGACCCGCAGCGCTCCCCACGCACCCGCCAGGCTCCGAGCCGGGCCGGGGGCTCCGTTATTTCACCAATGTTAATTCCCTGCCGGCGCATCGGCCCCCGTGGAATATTTTAGCACCTTTAATGCAATTCCCTCCTCTCCCTGAAATATCGTCTCAATACGAGCCAGCCGCACCGTGTACCTGCTCCCTAATAAACCTCTGCGACTTTAATGAACTAAATAGCAAATTACTTTTTTATTCAAGAATGAAATTTCATCATATTCATAATTCATATTTTATTTCAGACATCTGCTGCTGATTACATTACATTTAACTAAAATTAGATGATGCTCAGAATGTAATTAAGCCCCTGCCAAATTCTCTGGCCCACCAATACCAGCCTCGCTCAGCGGGGGCCGCTTGGAACCTAATATGTAATTAGGAGCTATTTTCTAGCTGTTTTTAAAGTCTGAAAATTAGCTGCCTTTATTAATCACACAGACAAATATAAAGCGGAGCCAACGCTTGCTGAAATTTCTAAAAAGGATTTTTTTTTAATTATACACCACATAGTGCTGAGACTCATTTTGAATGTTGATTTGTTGTGCACTGACATTTTGACAACTAGTTCTCAATTTGTCTGTCGTAGTTAGGCAACAACAAAGCAGACAGTAATACTTAACTTTCAAAACCTCTCGGCGTGCCGGGAGGGGCGCGGGGCGGCGACGGGGGCTGCTCCCCCCCCGCCTCCGAGCATCCCCGGCCAGGCTGAGCCCATGGCCGGGGGGAGCGGTGGGGAGGGACGGGGCTGGAGGCACCCATGGGTGCTGGATCCGGATCCATGGGGGTGCCCCTCCTGGGAAGGTCCTGCTCCGGGGGTGATGCTGCTGCAGGGGGGACACCGGTGGCACTCGGTGCCACCCAGCCAGGCTGGCGATGGCAGCTGGGGACACTGCCCGAGGTCAGGCACTGCACGGAGCTGGGGGGCCCCCAGAGCCCCCCGCCCCCCCCGGCGGCTGCGTGCTGACATTTCCTCGCTGTCCCTGACCCTTTTTTCTGTTCTCTCAAATAATGTCACTGCCTCCTTAGCATCTATTCATCAGAGCAGAAAGAAGCCACTGCTGACACGGATTAAAAAAAAAATGCCATCTGTGCCTCACAGGGCAGGGCAGCGCCCACCACGGCCACAAAAGAGCGCGCGGCCTCGTCTTGGGTGGGAGAAAACCGCTGGGGGCAGGGGCATATGAAGGGATTTTTCTTTTTTCTTGTAGTAAACACCAGTGTCCCCCAGCCAATGGAGCTTTGGTGCCAGGGAAAACACCCCTATCCTCCAGAACCCAGCAGTTAACTGCTGGGGGGCTGCAAAGCAACCCCTGAAGAGCGTCTGTGCTGGGTCCTGCTGAGGATGGGGAAGATCCAGGACCCCGTCCTGCTCCCCGAATCTCCCCACTTCTTCTCCTGCAGGCGGATGGATTGTGGCTTCCCCTGCCCGTCCCCGTCCTGGCTATTAGAGGCAAACCCCGGCTCGTTAGTCTTCCTGCAAAGCTCATCATGTGAAAAATGAGGCTCAAGAAAAATTAGCCAAATTACCAGGCTAATCCTTCAGCGGCAATCGCTGCTCCGCTGCGCATCCGTAAAACCAGACAGGGGAGAGGAGAGCAGAGGGGGCAGCGGCGGCGGGTCCCCGGGGAGAGCACCCAGGCTGGGCTCAGGCTGCGCTCCCCCAGCAGCGAAGCCCAGGGTTCGGGGTGCCCCCTGTCCCTGTTTGCTCCGTGAAACAAGCACAAGGGGTGGCCGTGAGCTGGTGCTGCTGCCGGCTGATTTCTGCGCCCTGCACGGATGCCAGCAGCAGGCTGATGCCCGGTGCCCCCCCCCCCGGTAATCCCGCTGAGAGCAGCGAGGCGCCTGCGAAGCCTCTGATTGAGCCTGGGAGGAAGGAATAAATGAAGGAGAGCGCGGGCACTCCAGCGCTCGCAGATGGATGCTAAATCTGTGCGTACTGCTAACAAATTGGGACCGGCTCCAGCTGCTGACTTATGCAATTCTGGTCCCAGCTGCATGGGGGGGGGCCTCCTGTGCTGCAGCCCCCGCCTCGTGCAGAGACGGATTTGGGAGACTGGGGCCATGCGGCAGGAGGAAAGCTGGGGAGGGGGCCGTGCCCCAGCTCGCCCCGCAGCACCCACCACAACCCCGATCCCTCCAAGGTCTCTGCCTCTGGGCTCAGCCCCCCTCCCTGCATCACCTCTGCATCTCTGTTGCCCCCCCAGCAGAGCAGAGGCCCTCGAGATGAGGCTGAAAGTTGGTGGCCATCACCGCCACAGGTCACAGCTTGCAGCGGAGCTCGTGCCAGGGAGCGCCAAGGCCTCCAGCTACGGCCCTGGCACGGCTGAAAGATGAGAAATGGAGCAGAGCCAGGACGCGGGGCCACTCACTGAAGGACTCAGTGGGCTGGTAGCAGGACCCCCACGTTTTAGTTACGATTTCAAGCAGCAAATCAAGGTTTTTTAGTTCTTTTCCTACCAGAGCTGCCAGGCCTTCTTCTAAGGAGAGCAGCTAACGCTGATTAACCCCCGAGACGTTGTTTGGAAGTGAAGTTTCTTCGCAGGGAACGTGGCATTTCTTTGTGCTCGCCAGGAGAAGCTACAGACACATTTAAGCGGTTATGAAGGCAGCACGCACCCAGATCCTCACATTGATTACACTGTATTAGAAAACGGTAAATTATTTATCAGGCTTTCTGACTTGTGATTAGTGTAAAGCTGTTCTGGGATGCAAATTGGAATTGTAATTAGACACGTAGAAAAGCAGCTTCTGAAACCTGGTTTTACTGAAGCAGCGTACGGTGCTTTTTTTTCCTTTTGTTGCCGGCATAAT
The DNA here is from genome assembly GCF_011077185.1 of Oxyura jamaicensis. Classification (NCBI taxonomy): domain Eukaryota; kingdom Metazoa; phylum Chordata; class Aves; order Anseriformes; family Anatidae; genus Oxyura; species Oxyura jamaicensis. The sequence continues at coordinate 1,472,473 of NC_048907.1, forward strand.
TATCAAAGAACACTTTGCACGTATAAAATGTCAATTTATTAAACACAGAGACAGCTTTATTTATGTCTGATCAGTGAACTAAACCTGGTCATGAGGATGGCAAGATGTTAGAGCTAGCAGACCTCGGCTCTCACGCTTGGTTTCTTATTCCTGCACTGGAAGGGGAAGGCGAGCTGCCCCACCCCTGACCATTTATCATTTGGCTTTCACGAAGTTAGTTCTTGAGCAGAGCAACACTTAAAAAAAATAACAATGACAAAATCTTCAGCAGGTATCGAAGAGACCCCAGCCACGAAGAGTCAGCTTATTTCTTCAGGGTACTCCGGGGTCCCGTACTCACCTCCCCGTTCCATCCCGTTGGCAGTACACCGGTAAAACTTCAGAGGAAGAAACATTTAGGTTTTATACCTCGCCAATTGCAAGCTGTGGTCAGCTCTTGAAACGTTATTTTTTTCTTACTTAAAAATAATTACTTTAAACTAGAACAAATCCGTGTTTGCTGTTGCTGAGCCCCGCCCCGGCAGGAGGCACAGCTCACACCCCCAGCAGCAGGCACGGGCTGAGCACACGCTCACTTAAGACAGAAGTGTGAGAGATCCCAGAAGAGCTACTGTAAGAAAATCCTAAATTCTAGTAATTCTAAAACTGCCTTGGCCTTCAGGCACCCTCCCTGCAGGTAACAGCCGGAGTCTGAACCAGACCTCGGGCACTTGAACAGAGTCTGCTTACAGGACCCCGCTTATCAGCCCAGACAGGGTGAAAGCAGTGATAATTTCATTAGAGTTGTGCTGGTTTTTTCATGTTAATTATCCAGCTCTTAATTAGTAACAGGTAAGAGCTCTATTGAAATGTTTCCTTTCCGCGGTAAATTGCAGTCCGGGAAAAACCGAGACCCAAGTGTCGAACCCTGAGCTGCCGAGATGCTTTTCACCCCAAAATGTCAAAGCACTCCGCACATCCGCCTCGCCAGCCTTGCTGCACGCCCTCGCGGGACGCCAGGGGAGACGCGCAGAGACACCACATGCATCTGAAGCAGGAGAAGCGAGCAGAGTGTCTTTATCCGTGCTGGAATCCAGCCCAGAGCTCTCCTCCTGCCCCTCGAGATTAGCACAGCAGTTGAGTAAGGAAATTCAAAAGAGGATTTCTGAGAGGCTGGGTAGGACTCGGACCCAGCGCGAGCAGTTGCTCCTGGGTCCTCATCGCGGTCCCAGCTCCCCGAGACACCAGCCCTGAACCCCAGCACCCAGAGGCACGCGGACGGGAGCGCTGGGGAGAAGCTCCCAGGCAGCGGGGCAGAGCCAGCCCAGAGCTCGGCCTCGCCAGGGGCAGTGGCTCAGCCCTCGGAGAGCGCGTGCAGCACTTGGGCGCTTAAAGACGAGGAGGAGTGCAGGGTCACCCCGGCGGCCCCGATGTCGGTCTCCCAGCATTCAAATCCGCAAGCGCACAGATCTCGCTTGGCTGCTTCCACGGCCAGCGGGGTGGTGTCTGCCAAGAGGGAGGCAAGAGCAGCCAGGAGGTCAGCCAGGCCGTGCCTGGAGGCAGGAAGGGGAGACCACGTTCGCCCCCGTGCCGCGCCGGGTGGGCGGAGAGGCACTGACCTGGTCGCAGCAGGGTGATGCCGCAGCCGCCGCCGCCAGCGCCGGTGAGCTTGCTGTGCAGGCCGTGCGAGGCCGTCACCCGGCACAGCCGGTCCAGGGAGGGGTGGCCGACTCCGATCACGTTCAGGTGGTGCTGGTTGATATCGAAGAGTTCCTAAAAGCGATTGCACACAGAGGAGATGAGCAGGCGTGGTGGCAGCAGCTCTTCCCGGCCGTGGGTCCTTCCTCGGGAAGCTGCAGGGGGCTGCCCTGCCTTCCCGGCCACCCGACAGCCACCTCGTGTCTGCGGGGAGCCTGGCCACCAGCACGTCTTTGGGTCCAGCAAGGTTGAGGCCAGTGCTTGAGCCCCGTGCTGCTCATCTGTCCGTGTCCCCATGCTTTGTGCTGCTCCTGCCCACCACCGTGACAGCGGTACAGCATGTTCTGGACCTCCTCACTCAGGAGGGAGAAAACCCTAGTCGCAGCGAGCTGCTCACAGATTATTTCAGGCACTAAATCAGAACTCCCCGATGCCTCCCGGCTGTTTCGCCTCTCCCATGTCACACAAGTGCTGAGCCAGGGACTGTGCGAGCCCCTTGCCGGCCGTGGGAAGGGCACTGCGCCAGCACTGCTTGCTGCTGGCTGTCACCCGCCCTGCCATCCCCCCAGCATCACTAAATCCAGGGCTCTGACACAGCCAGGTCAGAAGCAGCCTTGCTGGAAAGGTGACATGGAATTGCACACTGCAAGCCCAGGGAGGGAAAGCTTTCCCCTCCGTGTGGGCTGCAAGCCAAGGGGCCTCTCACCAGCACCGTGCCAGGCACCTGCCACCCGGCACAAGTGGGGTGAAGAGGAGCTCCTGCCCTCCAGGAGCAGCACGTTCCCCACAGGTTCCTGCTGCCCCCCTTGCTGTCCCGGAGGGTGCCACAAGCAAGAGCCAGCTGGGACGGGACCCAGCAGGACCCCGTGCTCCCTCTGGGCCACCCAGCACCTCCCTGCCTGCTGCAAGCTCACAGTGAGCAGGGAGGGGTGCTGAGCCGGGAGGGGTGCTGAGCCGTGCTGGAACAGACGTGGGAAGATGAACCAGCCCGCTGCACAGCACACGGATCACAAGTTTTGTGCTGGGCTGGACGGGCGGCCACCGAGAGGCTTCTTGACATGCCTGAGCGAGGGCACAGCGCTCCCCGTGCCGATCCAAGACACCTGTCATCTGCTCCGAAACCTGCCACGGGTCGGCTGACAGCTTCTGACACAGCAGACTGGTTGAGATGCAGCGCTGCCCAGATCTGCACGTTCCAGAAGCAGCCAGATGTGTGTTCACGTAATAAACTGCGCCTCCGTGGGCACTTCAGACTCGAGACGAACCCGCACAGAAAGCAGCTCGATGCGGCTCTGCCCTCACGGGACAGCCCCGGGGAGGGACCCAGATGTCACCGAGGAACCTCACTGCTGGTATTGATGGGCCCTGTGTGAGTTGCTCAGCACGTGTCCATGCCAGGTTTGCCTCAGCTGGGCACCACCACGCGTCCTCACCCCACACAAGGCAGTGCTGCACCGCAACGAGCTCCCCCCTCTCGGCAGTGCGTTCCCCCCACGGCAGCAGCCTCTCCTGCTCTGCACAAAGCCAAGCCGAACGCAGATCTCTGTGTGCACCTCATGCATCAACGTCAGGTCAGCTCTGGGCACAGCTCCGTTTGTCATCCTCTGGAGCCAGGACGAGCAGCGAGCGCTGGGAGCTGGCTCGTGACCAGCCCCTCGCCGACCAGGGGCTGCCGGGCTCTCCGCTCCAGCCCTGGCAGTGACAGCAGCAGATGAGCGAGGCTGGCGGCAGCACGGGGACGCAGCATCTCAGCCCAAACACACCCCGTTTTTTTCTAAGGGCACCAAAACCTCTAGGGCTGCAAGTCCCCACATCACCAGGTCTGCTCCTTCCCCCTCCCTGTCCTCTGTGCTGCCGGAAGACACAGAGAGCATTTTCTGTCCCCCAGCTCCCAGAAGGGCATTAAGAGCAGCGCACACAGACCACAGTTTCACTCCGACCTGAACGCTTCCTGCTATCAAATTCTTTCTTAGCCCTAATGGTCTTTAAATGACATTTTGATGTTCAACAGTAACGGAGTCTAAAAATACTGGCGAACAAGCCCCTTACCTCCAGCACAGGGTAATGCTCCGGTGATGGATTTGCAGGCATTGCTTCCAGAACACTTTGGCACTCCTGAGAAATGGCATCGATGGAGTCCAGCACTGGGTTCATTATAGCTGGGAACTGAGAAGCGGGGAGGCAAGATGTGAGCAGACCTAACGCCACCCTGATAAAGCCTCCCCGGCCTTTAGGAGCTGCACAATTAATTCCTCGCCCCACGCAGGGCTCTAATTCGCAGGAAAACCCGGTGCAGAGCAGGGCAGTGCCCAGTTGCTCACACCTGCAGACACTGGAGGGAGGGAGGGGAACAGAAGGAAGCAGGCCGGAGGAAGGAGCTGTTCTGTTTGTGGCTGCACACCGGTGATTTCTGCAGCAAGCCCTGTGAGCTGGATGGAGGGAAGGAAGCTCAGCTCCAGCCCCCAGCTGTTAGCTAGGAGCAAGCTTGAATGCAACGACCCTGAGAGCTCACGAGAGCTCCCTGCGAGCCCTGCACAAGGAGATCAGAGCTCACCAGGGTTACCTCCCCCCAGTGCACGCCCCCATCCCCGTGGCCACGCAGGCGCCGCACCTTCAGGATCTTCTCTTTGACCCCCGCCACCAGGACCTTGGTGCTTCGCGGGACTTTGGTGTTGGTCAGCAGGATCCTCAGCGTCGGCACCCTGCAAGCAACAAGACACCGTCAGCCTCCTTCCTTCAAGAAACCCCCACGGCTCCCAGAGCCCACCGGGCCTCTCAGGGCCTTCGGCTGAGCACGACAAAGCTGAGGGTCCCATTAATCTGGGGGAAGCTAGGCAGGTGCTCAGGCACCGGCTGGATTCAGACTTGTTCCTCTCGGTTACAACGAACAGCTGTACTAGCACAACAAATGGGACTGATTTACTGAAATCTGTGTTTTCCAAGTAAATTCTTCCCTTTGAAATACCGCGAGGCTGGCCAGCAGTAGCCATTAGCTGCTAATAAAGCAATTTCATGCACTGGGGAAGATTTTAATGGAGTCAGATTATCCTCCCGTGGCAGGAGGCATGCAGGGCCTGGACCTGCTCTCTGCAGCTCGCTTTTTCCGCAGCCCGGCCATCAGGTGCGCAAGAAGTTTCCCCCTCCCCACAATGTCATTTGCTGCCAGGAGCAGATCCGTTCCTGCTGCCCATAACGCCATGAAATTAATATTGATCCTCTGCGTGGTGTTCATCTGCTGTCGGGTAACGACCAAACATTTTGTTGCTCTCGCCCACCCCAAACCAAGACGCTCCCGCTCCCCACAGCCGGGACAAAACGTGGCCGCGGCGCCCCGCGGCTCGCAGCCTCTCATCCGTCTCCTGCAGTGCCACATCCACCCCAGGCATTTCTGACACGTTCCGCCCACTGCGCGTAAGAGTTATTTTTAAGCTCCAACGTTACCTCTTTAACGATTTGATTTTTCCTGATTGGTATCTCAGGGCTCCACCTAAAGTGAAACACACGCATTGTCTCAGCACACAGCCCGCCGAGCTGAGGCGGCATTGGAGGAGACAGAAGGTCTTTCATCTTCAGAACCTCACCCAGAGCACATGACAGTAATTGCAAGGAACACCAGCTAAATGAACCATGTTCGCAGGCAGCATGAATCTGCCCGGCCCCGCTGACTTAATGAGAGGGTCTCGCTGGACACAGTTAACCCAGTGACTTTCCCTCTGCCCTCCTCTACTTCAGGATCACGTTCATTTATTTATTTTTCCAAAGGCAAAGAGTTGGGCCAGCATTAAATCTTTGCTGAAAAAGAGACTCCAGCAACGATTCCCCGGGGTAGGGCCAAGCGTGCTGGTTTCAAACGGGACCGTGTGCGCTCGTGTCAGCGGCTGTCTGCTAGCAGGGAACTTCCCTGTCCTGGAAGGATTCTCTCGCCTGGCTCCCGCTTCACCAAGGCACTGCGATTAGGTCTCATTAGAAAGATTCTTAAAAGGCCATTTCCAAAACACTTGGAAGTCTCTGCTAATTGAAACTGCGCGACAGCTGTCCGAGTGCATTTTCTCCTGCCTCGTCCCGGGGACAGGATTACTGTTCTTTGTTCGCACCGGAACGTCTGGGTTCCTTGCAGCAGGGTCTCTGCCCCACAGCACCTGCCCGGGGGATGCAGATCCCTGCTGTAAACGCAGGTCTGCCAGCCCCCCAGCTCCAGTCCCAGGTACAGACGGGGCTCACCGCCTTCCAGAGCTGACACGCAGCCTGGACAGAAGCGGGGCTGCTGCTCTGGCACCCAAAGCCCCTCAGCACCCCCGTTCGGGGCCGGGGAGCAGCACACACGCACGTACCCCAAGTGCCAACAGCGTTGTCCACACCCGAGGGATTGCCGTGGATCACCCGCTCCCCCTGGAAGGCCCAGCTGTTGATCAGAGTCATCTCTTCTTCTGTCCACCTGGAAGGCAAGAAAAAGACTCAAAACCACCCAAAACGGCACACAAGGAGCGACAGAGAGAAGCACAGAGAGCACAGCCCGCACAGAAGCTGATCAGGGTCAGCTCACCGCACACCCAGCCCCATCCACACCTCCCGACACCGTTACCACGCTCTGTCCCGAGACAGCACCAAAAGCTGCACCTCACCCAGGCAGCCCCAGCCTCTAATTGCCAGCTGCTCAGCCGCAGACGCCTCACAAATTGGGTCAGGAGATGTCACTAGAATGCTCGAGCAAAGGCTTTGATTTTTAGGGATTAACTCCTAACACTTCAAGCCACGCTGGGTGCTGGCACTTAAAACACAACGGGGAAGCAAATGCCGAGGAGTTTATGCTGAGAGACACAGGGACGGGCTCTCTGTTGCCCTGGAAGCAGTCACACAGGCTGGAAAGTGCTTGGAGAGGTTAAACGCTGGCTGCAGGGCTCGGGGCTGGGGCAGGCTCGAGGCCCCTGACCGAACACAGCAATGAAGGGGCTGCAGCAGCACAAAAAGCCATCACGGAGCTGCCAGTTGCAGAGCACTCGCTCGCCCATTTCTCAAACCCAGCCACGAGGGAAGCCCGACGTCCTGCAGAGCCAGCGGGTGCTCCCGCGTCCTGCTGCGACACGCTCCAGCACGCACAGGCAGGCGCCTGTCCCGAGTGGTTTAACGCCCCGTGGGATCAGATATCCCAGCACCGGGACCTTCTGCAGAGAGCAAAGCCGGCGTTTGGTGCGGTGACAACGGGTTTTTGGACCACGGGGCCCAGAACACAAACTGCGTGACGGAGGCAGAGGCACAGACGGAGGTTTTAGATAAGCACCAAGCAGCCCTACAATAAGGAACAGCCGCTGACCCCTGCTAAGGCAGGGCAGGAATGAGGGGAGCTCCTTGCTACCTGGAAGCCTCTTCCTCAAACTTCCCACGTTCCCAGGCTGCAGCTGAACATCTTTATCCATCTCCAACACATCTTTCATTTCCCTTGCCAATATTTAATCTGCGAAGCATTCAGGAAAACAGCTCACACCACCGCTACTCAAAATAGAAGCGCAGTTTGCTGTAAACCACTTGTTTTTAATCCTCTTTGAGAGGCTGCGATTCTTCTCGACGCAGGAGTCATTATATCACGCTGTTCTTTTCTTGCAACGTTAAGCAAAAACCTTCTGAAGTCTGACACCCCCATCTCTCACTTACCCCTCTGCATGCCAGCTGGAAGAAGAAAAAAATTACGCTGCATTCAAGCTGAAGCTAAGAAGTGTGAGCAGGGAATGAAGACGTCCTTGCTGCTCGCTGGCTGCTTGAGAGCTGGCCTCTCGTTTCTCACGTCGTGTGACCAGGTTTGCCCGAGCCCAGCTTACAGACCCGCTCTCGGAACGTGTTCCTGGGTCAGTCTGCAGGCTCGGGTTTTGAAGCAGAACAGAGCCACCCCCCGTCACGGTCTCACTTTCAGGCCCCTAAAAAACCCACAGAGCCAACCAGAAAAGGCTGGCAGGGAGGGAACAACAGAGGGTTCTGCAGCCCCAGCTGTGATAGCATCTCTAAGCAGAGCCTCCTCAGACACACAGCAGAGCAGACCAGTTTTTCAGGATTGAACTTCAATGGAAAGCAGGGGAGAAGGGAAGAAACTCCCTTTCAACAGCCCCTGATAAAGGGCAGATTCTGGGCAAGAAATCAGAAGGAAACGGACCACGTGCAGAAAAAAATCCGTGTGGAAACGCAGGAAAAAAGACAGAAAGGGTCTTTGACTCCTTGACAACTCAAAGCAAAACCTAAAAGATGCTCAGGGACAGAGAAGAAAGAGCTAAAAAAATCTACCACATTAAAGCACGGTTTTTATTTTCTCAGCAAAATAAAGCTGCCTTACCCTAGGCAGAGCAAGCAGTGGGTTAAACGTGCACGTTTTACCAAGTCTCTGCGTCCAGGTGCTTTTATCAGGAGAACAGAACTGTAAACACGATTTGCAGGTCAGAGCCCTGGGACAAGACACGCCTCTGCTGCTGGAGCACAGGCAGCAACAGGGAGGGAAGGGAAACGAGCCGAGCTCAGGGTGCCACAGCCACAACTGCACCCAGGAGGTGGCCGGACAGAGCAGGAGAGGTGCCAGTGCCAGAATTTGCTCAGACAGAAGGAAAGAGGGGCACAGCGGCCACGTTGCTGGATGTGCTGATCCGAAGAGAACCCCCCCAGCCAGGGGTTTGGACCCCACACCGCGGCGTGCCGCTGTCAGAGAGCAGAGCTGCCCCCACGGCGTGCCTCCAAGGCGTTAGTTACCTGGCTGTGGTCTCCCCGTCCTTCAGAGGGCAGGAGATGGCTCCGCAAGCGTGCAGCAGCGCCGCCGCCAAGCACACCGCGTAGGCAGCGCTTGACCCCAGCCCGGCTCCCGTGGGCAGCTCAGACCACACCACGATGTCCACGCTGGGAATATCTCTGAAACGCAAAGGGCAGGCTTACAGTGACCTCAAATCCCACCTCGAAACAACACTGCAAAGGCAAAAGATGCCAATTAGGACCGATCAGAGGGAAAGCTGCTGGAAAACCGGCCCCATCAGCACATGCACACGCACCCGACGCACGCAGGCAGCTGAGGAGCCTCGCCGAGCCATTGTACCAGAACAAAGCCTGGCTGAATCGGATCTGTGATTAGCACAGCTCCTCAAGCAGCGAGGAGGGGCACTCCGTAACCAAATACTTGAGCAGCACCATAAAGAGACCCTTCAGAGACTGCTGCGGGATTTAAAATATGTTTTCAGTAAAGACCAAGCGTCACAAAGTCCCAGCCGCATCGTTACACCTCGCTGGAGCAAGAAGCTGCCGGGGATGATGAAAGGCACACGTGTCTGTGGCCACATGGCCTCTTCTCCACTGACCATGTCAGAGCTGTTACAGAGCCCAGCGTCAAAGCCAGGAGCCTGCACCGGCAGGCGAGCAGTGGGAACCACAACCTGGTGGTTTCAGAGCACGCTGGTCACCGAGGAGCACAGGGACTGCAAAGCAGGTCTGTGTCAAGGTCCTTTAGCCTTTGGTCCTTGGCTACCAGTACTGGCTGCAGGCTGTGATGGTGCTGCACGTATCACACCTCGCCCCGAGCACCCTGTCAGTAACTTACGTTATCACCAACAGCGCTGATCAAGATTAGAAACTGGAACAGCCGCAAGCTGCGGCGACCCCCAGTTCTCAAATTCAGGAGATCCTGCTTAGCAGAGGGATCAGCCACTGAATTCACAGCTTGTTTCCCTAGGTGTTTCTCTAACCTATGCTAAGCCCGGATGAAATGAGCTGCCTGCAGGGCAGGACGTCTGTCTGTCTGTCTGCTCCTACTGACCGTGCAGGAAGGGTGGGACGAGCCGCTCTGACTGCAGCGTCTCAAAGCCAGGTGTGTGGGAGCTGATGACTCCCAGCCCCCCACCAATTACACCAGCTCTGAAGGGGTCTCTTGAGGTGCCCAGAACCTGAATAAAGTGTGATTCCCTTCGGTTTCTTATTCTGCCTCAAAGATGTGGTTTCCTTCTGTGACCTTAAGGATTCATCTAATGCTGAACGCCCAAAACGCGTTTATTTTGGGGCAGGAGGACAGCCTTACCCATACTTAGCTGAAATAGCCAGGCACATATAAAGAAAGGCAAGAATAGCAAGGCTGTCGGGAGCTGAGGCTTCGGCAGGGATTCCAGCAAACTCTTTCAGTGCTTCGAGCAGTTCTGCGCTGGGGGGCTTAGACTCATCAAAGTCAGCTAGGGAGGCAAGCAGGGGAGAATTCAAACACTTAGAAGCCAGGAAATTGTTAAACTCAAAAGCTGCATTTACACAAATAACTCCTGTTAGAGGAGGCGGACACAGACTACGAACTAGTTTCACATTTTACCTACAAGCTTTCTGCTCAGGGTAAAATAAAGCAAAACCACCAGCCACCCGGAGAACCTGATCTTCCCCCATCCCCACACCTGCACTGACAGAGGCTCTCTCCCTGCCTTCACTTTTCCCATGTGCCCATCCACCACCAGGCAGGATTTGGCAAGCCAAGTATTTGTTATTAGCGAATGTGGATGCTGAGGTGCTTCAGATGTGTCTGGAATCCTAGCAGCCAGGGCAGGGATGAGCACAAGAGAAATTCTGGCCGCTGCAGATGCTACCAGCGTGCTGACCCCGCAGACTTTGTCCTCATAAGCAAACAGAGCCGGTGAGGGTCTGGGGGCTGGTGCCAGGTCCTGCAGGGGGAAGGGACCCAAGGGGTCACCCGGCACGAGACGCTGAGCGCCCAGGGGGTGGTTTGGGCTGGAGGGGACCTTACAGCCCCCCTGTTTCCAGCCCCCTGCCCCAGCCCCGGGTCCCCCCACCCCATCCAGCCCGTGAGGGACGGGACACCCCCTCACCCCGTGCCCCTGTCGGTTGATGACCCCCCCCTACCCCAACCCAACCCAAGCCCCCAACCCAACCACAACCCCTCCCCAGCCCAGTGCCGCCCCCCCGGCCCCTCCCGGCCCCCTCTCACCCTCGAGGCGGCCCCTGAGGGCGCGGAGGCCGGGCCGCTCCCAGCTCCTGAGGACGCCGACGCCGGGCAGGCGGACACGGAGCCGCTCCTCGCCGCCGGGCCGCAGGCACAGGAAGGTGCGGAGCCCCAGCGCCACGGCCAGCGCCGCCTGCGGGAGGAACGGCACGGAACGGGACGTGAGGACCGGGAACACGACGCCCAGGCCCGTCCCGTCCCGTCCCGTCCCGGCGCTCACCTTGCCGTGCACCACGGCGTGCTCCCCGTGCAGGATCACCTTCCCCGGCGCCGACACCACCAGGCCCCGCTCCGCCATGGCTGCCCGCCGCCGGGCACCGCGCCCCGCTCCGGCTTCAGCCGCCGGCCCCGCCCTGCTCGCTCTCAGCCAATCGCGGGGCTCGCAGAGGGGGCGGGGCTGCGGAGCGGCCAATCGGGAGGCGGCGGCGCGGGGTGGCGAGGCCCTGGCGTGAGGCCGGCAAGGGGCGGGAGGTGGCCCCGGAGGGGTTACGGCGGCGATGCTGCGGCGGGCGGCCGCGGTGGCGGCTCGGGGGCTGCGGAGGCCGCTGGGGGCTGCGGGGAGGCGGCAGCGCGGCGGGGCCGGCAGGTGGAGATGGGTCGGGACCGGGGCCGGGGACCGTGGCCAGGGATCGGGACCAGGGCCGGGGAACCGGGGCCGGGGAACCGGGGCCGGGGAACCGGGGCCGGGCCCGGGAGGTGCCCACCGCCCCCTAACGGCCCCCGCCTCCCGCAGCCCCGCCGGCGATGCCCGCGCCCCGAGGATCTACACGCGAACGGGGGACGGAGGTGGGCCCGGGGCGGCCGGGGAGCGGGCCCTGCCCGGCCCTCACCGCTCCTGACCGCCGCCACCCTCCGCGCCTGCCGCAGGCTTCTCCAGCACCTTCACCGGGGAGAGGAGGCCCAAGGGCGACCGCGTCTTCGAGGCGCTGGGCACCACGGACGAGCTGAGCTCTGCCATCGGGTGAGCGCTCCCCGGGGCATCCCCCGGCCTCCTCCCCGAGCACCGGGGGGGGGCTGCGGCCCCCTCTCACCCCGCTGCCCCGCTCACCCTCACCCCCTTTCTCCGCTGCAGGCTGGCCAGCGAGTTTGGCGTCGAGAAGGGGCACGCGTTCGTGGAGCAGCTTCACAAGGTGAGCGCTGCCGGCAGGCCGTACCCCACGTCCCTGCCGTGTGCTGTGCTCTTACGCGCCCCGGTTTTACACAGGATGCTCCCGTTGACACGCAGGGGTTTAATAAACCTAGTATGAAAACCTTAGGGTTAGGCAGCCACTAAACACTAAGACTCCGAGCCATAGATGCTCCCCAAGAAACAAACATTAACCAGGAAGGAAGCTGGCAGCTCAAGCCGATCAGCTGCGGGCAGATAAACGTATCTACACGTGCCCAGACCTGTGCCCCACACGTCACGGACACGAGTCAAGCCTTGTCACAGCCTCAGGTTTGGGGTCAGGGCACCGTAACGACGTGGGCACGATGGTGGGAGGCTGCTCCCACCGTGGCAGAATGTGGGGTTTACTAATTAGCTTTGCTGTGCACAGGACCTCACAAGGAGCTAATTGGACACCTTACAGAGCTTTTACCAGGCTGCCTCTGAAATGTCCCGTGCTATGGAGAGATGTTCCTCTTGGAAGTGGATGTGACACCGAGCCAGCACCACCTCCAGCTGTTTGTCACTGCCATTCCTAGAGGTTCCTGCTTTGGTGTCCCACCAGCAAAGGGATCCTGCGAGTGCTCCTGGTCCGCTCTCGCCAGGGTCACCCAGGGTGGTTCAATGTGCCAGTGAAAACGAGTACACGCGATAATCTGGTTTCTCATAAAGCAATTAGAGAGCACGTAGCTGATCCCTCCTGCCAGCAGGCTGGGGATGATGAACAACAAGGGTCGGGTCCTCTTTAATCAGCACAACCAGCTGTCGCATCCCAGAGTTTGCTGTGGTTGTACCGGAGCATCAAAGGCTGGATAACGTAAATGCTTCTTATTTTTGTCCTGATTGCCACATCTAGGTCCAGTGTATGCTGCAGGATGTGGGCTCCAACATCGCGACGCCTCTCTCCTCAGCCAGGGAAGCTCACCTAAGTAAGCCCCAGAGGATTTTCCTGGGATAACAGGTCGTGAATCCACGCTGTGCTGGACTGGTGCTGGGAGGCTGCTCCAGTGTGAGGCAGTGAGAGCTGCCCAAGGGCTGCTCCACACCGTGTGCCTGGGTGCTGAGCGGGTACTGCGTGGTTCCATGAGCTGCTGCTGCTGTGTCTGTGTGACTCGAGCGATGGGAGCTGGCCTGGGGCACTGCCGCAGCTGCTGAAGGGGAGCCAGCCCTGCTCCAGCAGGAAGAGTATTTTGGGGTGTTTTCTTAGGGCTTACCAGCCCAAGAAAGGTGAAAGGAGAGCCCCATCTGTGAACGATTCTGCAATTCTTGCAGTTGACTCTTCTTTTCCTTCTGTAGAACGAACCGCTTTCAGCGAGAAGCCTGTCCTGGAGCTGGAGCAGTGGATTGACAGCTACTCAGAACAGCTTCCTCCGCTCAGAGCTTTCATCTTGCCTGTAGGTATTGCTCGTGCCGCTTGCTGCCAGGAGTAGGCTGGCTCTGTTAGGGTCAATCTGCTCCACCACTAGCCGTGGGAGCCAGGAGAAAACAGGTTGTGGAGCTGTTATTTGTGCTGACAAATAGCGAAGAAAAGCATGGAGAAGGACCAGGCCGAGTTAAATTTCCACGTGCTTATGCATTTAGATCTCTCTTCCCAGTTGCCTGGCCTTAACAGAGCGTTTGTTCAGCTGCATGTGTGCGAGATGCGATGAGCTTTGCTGCATTGTCCAAGGAGGTGGATGGCTGGCTGTTAGCAGGCACTGATTGCTGTTTCATTGTCGTTGCAGTCGGGAGGTAAAAGCAGCGCCGCTCTCCATTTTTCCCGAGCCGTCTGCCGCAGAGCTGAGAGGTGGTGAGTGTTGGCTCTTGGTGTAACTGAACAAAATCAGTAGAAGATGATCAGACCGCTACAATAACAGCAAACCGGAGAGAAATCTCACCGGCTCGTTACCTAAGTGACTTGCGTATGAAGCCATTTGTGTTTGCCTGAGCCCGCTGTGCAGCAGCTCTAACCCAGTCACTGTGGGATCCCTGCTGAGCAGCTGGTGTTAAGGAAGATGTTACTGTAGATGTGCTCCCCTTGCAGCAGGGCAACCTAGTCCGCAAAAAGCTGACATCACAGTCAGTTTCTTCAAAAGACAGCTAGAATGAGGGCTGCACACCAGGCCAGAGGCAATGAACAGCTCCGTTCCCTCGCCAGAAAAAGGGTTCCTGTTTACCTGCAGAAAGGCATAATGATCCTTCAGGTTATTCACTTACAAGCTGCTCCCGTTATTCAGAGAAACTCACTCACAGGTATCCTTTAGCGGAGCACAACTGCAGTCCTCCAGACAGTTACGGTAACGGCCTGTGGTACGTGGCCACCACGGGTTTCTCTGGTGGAAGTGAACAGCGCTCACAGCTGCCACGGGGGATCAGGACAGGGGCTCCACGTTTGGTGCTCCAGGAAATTCACTGATTTGTTCATTCAGAGCTCGCAAGTTAAATGCACTAAAACTTTCCTCTTCTTGTTCTAGCGTGGTTCCTTTAGTACAAGCAGGGGAAGCAGATCCAAACGTGGCCAAATATTTGAACAGGTAAAAAAAAATCCACCCACCTCCTTATTCTGTACCACTGGAGCGTGCTTGTTGTTGTTCCCTTAGCCACAGCACAGAACTGTGGGGTTTTACATTTCGAGGAGTTTCCCTTCTGGATTATGATCCTTGAAGTTTTAACAAGCAGCTTTTTAAAAAGTACGGTTGCACAGCTTGTACCTCCCTGCAGACAGCGCTGGGGTGCTGGAGGGGCAGTCCCTTCACTTTCTTCTCGAAGGCGCTTTTGGGAGCCACATTTTGTAGGGGCTGCCTTTGCTTTACTTGACCTGTGCATGTTGTGCTGTGTGGAACGTGCTTTGTAGCACAGCGCGCGCTGCGGATACGCGGGCTGTGAGAAGGGATCTCACTGCTTTTCCCTTGGTTTACAGACTGAGCGACTACCTCTTCGTTTTGGCACGCTACGCTGCAATGAAGGAAGGGAAGGAAGAGAAAATATACATAAAGTCTGAGCAGTGACTGGGAGCTGGGATGTTTGCTTTCTAGATCATGGAAAGGTAAATCCAGCAGGGTGCTTTCCTCAGGCAGGACAGGACAGAGCAGGCTGGCACTGGGAATGCGAGCTGCCGAGAGCTTCCAACTAAAATAGCTAGGACCTTGTTCACAAACGCTGTAAGGAGCACAGCTGTTCTGGCTGGCCTTGTCCGAGTATCTCTGGTAGTAACACTGGTGCTGGCTTCAGAATTACTCTTTGTCCTACACTGGAACTGAGTCAGGAGACTTCTAATAACTACAGATGATTTCTAGAGATGTCTTAATTTCCCTGGGCAGTGGCAGGTTCTGTGGAAAGACTTTGACGGGGCTCTGAGGAATGAAGAAGGGAAAACAATCAGCTTCTCTTTGTAAGTCGCAATGCTCGTACAGAACAGCTACTGTGCAGAGATTCAGGAACTCCGTCCACGGGCTTTGAAATAATAAATGTGATTTACTCGTACCAAAGGGCCCCTAACTGTCATGCTTTAATACTGAGCCCAGCTTGCTTTTCTTTTTTAAGTTGCTTTCAATCCATCAGCCCTGGCTGGAGCTGAGCTGTGTAGATTTACAGGAACGCACTTCGAATTCTTTGGCTCTGGCTGCCTCTCCTTATGCATGTGAAAAATGTCTCCGTGCTGACAATGCCATGCATCCTCTGCCAGGAACGGGCTTGTGCTGGATGGGGATTCAAGGAGGAAGGGCCAGATCCTCCAGGTCAGGTGCAGGTACGACCTGTTCAGTTAGCTGGGCTTAACTCCGTGCAGAGCTGCCCTGCCAGCACGGAGTCCCCTTGAGCACGCCTTGGGCACAGAGACCCCTTTGGCTGCCGGTGTTTTGAGTCCAGTTCTCAAAATCCTATCAGCTGCAGGGCACTTGGGTCCAGTTTGCAGATAAAGGGCTTGTGACAAGTAGCAGAGGCCTGGAGCCTTTTCAGCTGGCACAGCTAGAGGTGGAAGAGGGAGGCCAGTACCCACAGAGGTTCGTACCCCACACGTTAATGTCCCTGGGAGTTTCACTGCTGGGGAGCTCTCAGCAGAGCGATGTCCTAAAGGACGTCCCAAAGCTTGGGGGATCTGGCTGCAAACACCACGATAGAATGCAGTGCTTCCAGCAGAGAAGACATCCTGTCTCAGAGCCCACCTAGGGCAGCTGAGCACTTCATCTTCCAGAACAGCTGCACGTTTTGCTGTTGTTTTTTTTTTTTTTACTGTTTCTTATCATTTTCAGTAAATTTAAGCACATCAGTGTACATGGTATAAGCTTAGCAGCCCAGTCTTCTAGCAGCAAGCCAAAGGCACCTCCAAGAAAACTGACAGAGCGAGCTAACTAAAATCCAGAGATCTTACACACGCTCTGTTGGAAGCTTTTTCAGCTTCCTGATGGATTGGACTGCCAAAAATCCTGGTACGTAAACAAGTGCGTTCGAGCCAGCTGAAAGACTTAACGCCTTGCTACCCACGTCGTAGGAAGAGCAGCCAGACGACTACAGTCCACGCAGTTAAAAGTCCAAGTCCCTCGCAGCTCAGCAATACAACCCGTCTCACACACGTTCTTCCACGTGGCTTTAAGTTGTCCCCTCGTTGTGTGGGGGAGCATCGCAGAAAACAGTGCTACAAGGTGATGGCACAGGCTAAGAGCACTCGTTCCGCCCTAAGAACACGACTTGGTGGTGGGAGCTCTTAACTCACGCAGCTCCCTCTGTTCAATTATTTAAGCAGACACAACTTCAAAGTTGCTCCCCAAAAGTCCCCTGGCTTTTGTGTTAACTTTTTAATCAGAGTGGGGTCAGAGTGAAGAATGCCCAGCGCTAATAGATGCTGCTGGCTCATTATTCACCCTTTTTTTAACGCATATTTCATGGCTATTGTTAATGCACATTTTTCACAGAGTAATTTTCCAAGCCTTAGCCTGTAACACATCCCAGTGACAAATGCTCTTGATTTGGACTGTACCGTCAGCTGCAATGTCACATCAGACATTTTCTCAATGCCTGCTCCAGACAGGCCATCCAGTTTTATGATAGCTCTGTCTCAGTGATCACTATTGAACCTTAAGAATCCAGAGGCTTTTCAAGTTTAATTGAATAAAATTCTTAGCAATATAAATTCTTCATGAATGCTACATAAATCAGCTCCAGGATGGATTTATAGTATTGTCTTTTTTTCCAGCTGGGGGGAAGAAATCTCACTACTGTTTTGGGACCAAAGCTAGCATTGTTTTGAGTGCAAGGAGGAATAAATTCAGCTACCGCACTTTTATACGATGTAGAGATTAAATTTATTAGAGTTCACTCAGCTTCCAGCTCGCCCCCTCTCCCTTTCTGCCCAGACAGCCCCGTGCAATTGTTTCAGCACAGCTGAAGCCCGGGGGCTGGTGTCTGGGGTGCCCCTGTTGTTCTGGATAAGCGGGCACAGTGGGCAGTGCCTGAATTTAGGCACAAGCGTGGTTCAGGCTGAGAGCGGTCCCGGCCCCAGAGCTCCCCCGAGGCCACGCTTGGCCCTTTGCAAGTTCACAGCCTGCAGCGCTCGCCTGCTGCTTCAGCACGGTGTAGCACAGCCCCGGCTCTATTAAAGGGACTCCTCTGTCCCAAACTGCCCCCTACCAAGGGAACTGCTGGCCGTAACCCTGCAGAAAGGCTTGGGTCCCCAGGCTCCCAGGGGCCACTGGGATGGAAGCAGGGACGTTTTGCACCAAGCTCAGCAAAGAAGTTCCAGTGTGGCTGAGCTGGCAGCTGCTAACGCCCAGGGAGCAGCACGCAGCAATGCATCGGAGCCTAGCAAGAGAGGGGACAGGTGAACAAAGTAGGAGTGAGAGTGAAGTACAAGCTTTAAAGTGAGCAAAGCCCCAGTGCTCCGGGTTAGCAGGTGTAGTTCCAAGTCCTTTGTCCCCACCTAGCAAATCCAGCCGTACAACACGGGGGTTGCACCTCATTAATATAACGGGAGGAAGGCAGATGCTTTGTCCGTGCTGACCGTATGCGGAGCCCAGACACATTCCTGCCTAGCAGGGAGCCTTATTTATGATTATGTTGGATCTGCCAGCGCAGACATATGTTGGTAAGGGTCGTTTATTCTTGTTTGTAAAATGTATGGCTGCTCCTAGCTTACGCACTGTCAAAACTGGAAGAACTGGCCCCAAAATCTCTTGCTGCATGATTGGATCAGATGCCTGTACATCTGTTAACGCTGTAGGAGCTGTAAAATGAAATAAGTTTCACTATAACTCAAGCACCTCGATTACTGCCACGATGTGTAAGCAGCAGAGCCGGCTGCTGCTCTTGCAGAAATGACACAAACATACATTTTGCCAAGTTGTATGGAAATTTATACAAGGCAGCATTTGCTCTGCTGGTGCAGAGGAGGAAGGGCCCATGGGAGTGGGCCCCCACCCTGCCAGGAGGCGCAGGGGCTGCCTCCAAAAAGGAAGCCAAAAAGCCAGGGGCCGGCAGCGGTCCCACACTGCTCCTGCCAGGCTGGGGGACCAGAAGGACCAGAGGGACCAGAGGCCAAGTCCTCTGCAGTCGCAGGCCCCTGAAACACTCATTTTGCCTGGAAGAAAATCCCTCCCTGCCCAAACAGCGGTTTTACAGCAAGGTAAGCCCTGGCTAGAAGAATGCAGGTGTGCAGTGAAGGCACCCCAGGGAAGAGGCACAGCCCCTGCATCAGACACCAGCAGACTTGGCCCTGGCTGTGTTGCCCAAATCCATCCTGCTCTCCCACCTCCGCAGCAGCCTGACCGCTCAGCCCCTGCACAGGTCCCTAATGGGCTGCAGGAGCCGGTGCGTCCTCCCTCTCCATCCCAACAAGCAGCCAGCCCCTGCCCAGCGCACGGCCACGGGTGTATAGAAGGAAGGAGTACCGGCCTGCAGCGGGTCGGGGATGTGGAACGGTCCTGGCGTGCATGGAGCCAGCCCCGGCGAGCTCCCGCTTGCTGGCTTGCCACGCAGCGACGGCGAAGCAGGCATTTTGCAGGCCTGGCTGGCTCTTGCCAGCTTTCTGCCTTTGCAGCATCTGCTGTGGGGTTTCTTTCTGCTGTTTTTGACGGCACCATATGCCTCGGTGTCAAAACAATGGTGCTTGCACACTGACTGGGAGCCCTCTTCCACGCTCCCGCCGAGCGCCCTCTCCCCGGCCCAGCCGAGTGCCCACGGGGCTGCCCCGAGCCCCCCGGTCCCGGCCAGGGAACGGGGCCGTCAGCACGGCGAGACCCAGCCCGGGGGGACAATGCGGGGCTCTGAAGCTGGCGATCGAAGGGCTGCACCACCACGCACGTACCCACCTGAACGCAGAGGGGAAGCTGGACCTGCGGCGACAGGCACGGCTCCGCACTCCTGCAAGGAAGCGATCCCAGAGCCAGGCGAGGGGAAAGGCCCAATGCGAAGGGCCCCACACGGGGAAAATAGCAGGGGCTTCCAGCCCAGCTCCTTTACCCCTACATCCAAGAAGCACCTCTACTCTCCTGAAGGTACCAAGGACCGAACTTGCGGCACCCTGTGGACCAAGCAGCGTTTCTCCAAGCACATTCTAAGACACGAGGACAAATCCTGCTCAGAACAACCCTGCCAGGTCCCTCCAGGCTCAGAGGTGCTCTTATCACCACCAGTGGCGCCCCAGGAGCCCATCTCAGGGCCACCCGAGCACAAGAAAGCATCCATCCTGAGTGACAGCAGCCCATTTGTGGTTGTGCCCCAAGCAGGAGCATCACACCCAGAGGTTTCCCTGCCCCTAGGGGAAGGAAGAAGAGTCGTCCACTCATCTTACTCATACCACGTTTATTTTTCTCTTCCCTGCGTTATCCAAGGGATGTACCAAAGGCTCCACAGCAGCAAGTCTTCCATAGAAAAAGCGTCCATCCATGTCCCTCGGCAGAGCCACCCGGCCCTACAAGGAACCCGCGGCACGCAGCAGCGCAGGCAGGGGCCAGACACGTTCCCAGCCCTCTGCTATGGGAAAAAAACGTGTTAAAGCCTCTCAGTCAGCCAGGAGCCCGCTACTCAGGAGCAATATCCTTGTGCACGCAGCCACCAGGGCATCTACCAGATGTTTTATACGCCAGCTACAAATCGGATGAGGTGCCTCGTAGTGCAACGATGCCAGGTTCGGAGGGACCCAGCAAAGGCTGTGGTAAGATCTCTTCTAGGACTGTACTCCTGAGGAATAAGGGGGAAAGGGGAGCAAAGATTTTTGCCTCACTGCACTCACCAAAACGTCTCATGGAACAGTCGTCGTGCTCTATTTAGACCCTGCGTTCTACAAGAGGGATCTCGTGTAAGATTTCAAGCCACGAATGGTGCAGCCCAGAGCCTAAACCTCTCAGCTACACAATCAACGACAACTTAACGCTGAAATGCTATGGAAAAGCAAACAAAAAACCCCAACCAAATCATTTTTACTATCAACTTTAACTTCCCTGGACCTAGTCCAGTACCTTGAGTTCTGTGGGCGCAGACGTTCCTGCCCTCACCAACGCTTCCAATCGCTCCTCAAACTTACCGAGACGACTCAGAAAAAGGCCCCCAACATCGCTTCCAGCCGCTGATTTAAAAATAAAATATACACATATAAATAAAATTCTTTCTTTCTTTCTGAAAACGTGCTAAAGCCAGGCAGAACAGAGAAGGATGAAGCGAAGGGCATTTCTTTCCTCTCGGCTGAACGTTGCCAAGTATTTTCTGGTCTGCTGGAAACGCGAACACCCGGCGGGTAACAGGGCCCCTTCCAAAGAGCCCAGGGAACCTTCCCCGTGAGGACAGGGATACAAATCCCCACTAGACGGACCAAGGCAAGGCAGAGGACGAGGCGGGGTTTGTCAGCCTCACACCAAGCAGCTGCTGCGAGCCAACGCGTGCAGCGAGGCCCCGACACGGCCGTGCAGCGCCGAGGGGCCAGAGCGCAGGGTGGGAGCCGCCAGCGCCCCAGGAAGGGGACGGGGGGGGGAGGCAGGCCAGCGGAGCTACCCACAGCCTCTGGGTTTGGTTTTGTTAGTGAGCGGTGATGGAGGAAGGGGAGAGGGTGGCTGGATTTTGGTCCTGTCCCAGAGCAGAAGGTACGCGGCTTTGCTTTCTGCCAGAAGCCAGCAAGGCCCGAGCGGCCCAGCAAAGTGTCCTCCCACCGGGCCTGAGGCAGGGTGTGCAGCAGCACAAGGGATGGAGCCTGGGAAGCTGCAGACACTGTACAAACAAGGCTCTGCACTTCGTTAGAAACAGCAGGAAGGGTCCACACCTTCCCAACACACACACGCACCCCCACACACGCTCCCACTGTCCTGAAACACAACGTCCTGAAATTCACAGCCACCTGAAAAAGCTGCCTGCTCCAGGCACACAGCAGCTGGAAAAGTAAGGCCAGGAAGAGACAAAGCAACCAAAAGAAAGCCTTTGGCAACGAAGTGATTGGGCTGTTACACAGAGGCCAAGCCTGAGTTCACCCGTGCATCTCCCTAAGCAAAGAGGCTGCAGACAAAGTGAAACTTCTGTCCAAGCGGGAGGAATTTTGCCAGCGGAGGCTTGCAGAGGACTCTCAGCAGCTCCACACGTTCCCCTGCCAGAGGGAGCAGGGGGCACCTGCCCCACTGCAGCGCTCTGCTGGGGAGCGAGGGCTGCCCGAGCTGCGTGCCAGCTCCCGAACTCTGGAAGCTAAATAAAATCAAACCTCTTCTGCTCCCAAGCAAATTCTGACAACTCCTTCCGTCCAAATCACAGGCTTTGTAAGAACTTGGCAGAGGCGCAGCTGGCTCAGCACGCTGACCCCCACGCCTGCTGCTTGAGCTCTTAACCTACAGCACTCCGAAGCCTTCCTGAGAGTGGCAGGGTCCATCTGCTCGCATTTAACCTGCTGCTTCTTGAGCCTGGACTAGTGGTTCATGCTCGAGACGAATGCAAGGCCTTGCACGCAGCAAGGGTGTCGGGAAGCCCCCCCCAGTACCTGACCTGAGTAAAGAGTGCCTGTCTGTGGCACATCCAGTGCTGCTGCCTCGTTCTCGTCTCCTTGGGGGCTCAGTCCTGTTCCTGCCCTTGTGCAGCTTTTCACTGACTGACTTCCACCCAGTAAGAAACTGGAGCAGCTCCTGGGAAAGGAAAAAAGAAACGGTCCCCGGTGGCAGCTGCCCAGCCCGCTGGGGGTATCACGGTCACTAATCTGACTGGCACTTTTAATGCTCCTTTTATGCTCCCCCGGGGTTTGCTTTGAAAGATGATTTACGTGGGTGTCAAGTGAAGTGTATTGGGGCAGGCCCAGCACCTCCTTCATCCTGGAGAAGTGCCCAGGAAGAGCCAGCCCTGTCTAGCCCAGCAGCTCTTCCCTGTAAACCTCTATTAGCAGCTGCATCTCTCCGGCCTCCGAGCGAGCAGCCAGCTCCCGCAGGGCTGATCCACTCTGTGCATGAAGGCCTCCACCTCCAGCAGCAGTCAGCAGCTCTGAGAGCCCCTGTCGTGGAGTCCAGGGCCGTGGCAACTAGGACAGCTCAAAGCCAGTGTTCATGCTGATGGCGTAGCGCAGCTTCTCCCGCAGGATGCTCTTCTTGCTGTAGTTGGGAAGCTTGAGGAGGTTGAAACAGGTAGAGGAGGTCGGGAGGCGCCCACCCGGCTCTTTCTTGCGGATGGTGAAGAAGCCCCGCAGCACGCTGCCCAGCGTGTCCCCGGTGTCCTGCAACGGGGTAGAAATGCTGAGCTCGTCCTGGCTACACACAAAGCCCGTCTGCTGGGAGCGGGGAGAACGAAACCCCAAAGCCCCGTCCCCCACGGCTGCTAGAAATGAGCCTCTCTTTTAACTGCAAGTGCCATGACATGTGCAGGGTCCCTCTGCAGGGTGCAGAAGAGGATCAGCAGCACAGGGCGGTCACATGCGAGGAGAAAACATAACCCTGCAGACAAGCAATAGGAGCCCAACTGCTGCTGTGCGTGGGAGAGGGGAGGTGCAGCCACGAGCATCCTATTAGTGGAAGGCTGCTTTCACCTTCCCCTGCGGAGCACATATCTTTGTGGTTCAGCTTCCTAGTCAGAGGGAGCAGATGAGGAGGCTGGGCAGGGAAGGAAGCCTGCCAGAGGTGAGGCAGGGAATGCACGGGACACGAGCGAGGAGGCTGCCTACCTGATCGTCAGAGACTTCCACACAGCGGATGGAAAACGGAGGCTTGAGGTAGGCAAAGCCCAGGAGTGGAGGCCTAGAGCAGCTGGTAACGAACTGAAAAAGTGATGGACAGTGAAAGACAGCAGCAGTGCGAGCAGCCTGGCTCCGCCAGCCACACGGCTAACGCAGCCGCACTGAACAGCTGCCCAGACTGGCATCTGAGCGCCCCGCGGTACAACGCTGCTCAGCTTTGGTGCTCCGCTAGCCTTTGGAAACTGCCGGCTCTGCAGGACTGTTTGTGGCAATGCAAGGGCATTTATGGGAACTCTGCCCCCAGGGCTGCCCCTCTGCTCGCCCAGGGGAGCAGGGTGGGGATTTTAAGGCATGAAGCGTTCTGATGCTCCCATTAGGGCAGAAAACAGGCTAGCACAGCACTGGCCCAACCACCCCGCGTTCCAAATTGGGCCGAAATGAGCGCATTTACCTTGAGAAACATCGCTCTCTCCTCAGGGCTGAAGTCATTGGCTAGGATGTCCCACAGCCAGATAATGACCCGGTGACTCCCGTGGAAGCCCCCGTAGTACACTGTGTGTTTTCTGGGGAGAGAAAGGTTGTGACAGGCTCATGGCCTGCTGTAGCAGCAGGGTCACAGCTGCCAGGTGCCGGGAGGATCAACACCGCTGCCATGAGTCAGGGTTCACTGCTACAGCAGGCACTGCCAGCACAGAGCCCCACAGAGGCACTGGATCAGAAAAAAGGGAAGGGCAGAGAGAAACTCTGCTCTCAGGAGCCATTGCATGCCAGTGGAGGAAAAGACCCTTCGGGTTCAAAGCAGCAGACTGAGCTGGCCACTTACTTCAGGTCCTCGAGGTCGATCTCGGCATTGTCACCGGAGATCAGTCGCTGCAGCTCCGGCGCGGAGAACATACGAATCCACTCAGGCTTGATGATGGACCTGAATCCACTGATGAGCGCCGCTGTCTGACTTTTGATTTGCGTGTGCATGCGGAAGTGAGCCATGAGATGGATGTAGCTGATCCTGCAGGCGAGAGGCACGGTGGCAGGGGGGAGCCGGAGCAGCACGAGACACCCACCCCACTGGTGTGACACGGGGCTGCCAACCTGCCTCTCCAGCCCCTG
The DNA here is from genome assembly GCF_011077185.1 of Oxyura jamaicensis. NCBI lineage: Eukaryota > Metazoa > Chordata > Aves > Anseriformes > Anatidae > Oxyura > Oxyura jamaicensis. The sequence goes on from NC_048907.1 coordinate 1,496,461, forward strand.
GGCACTAGCACTGCCTGGAGTGGCATTATTTCTTCTCCTCCAGGGTCCTGCTCTTTGTTGAAGCAGGAGGAGCTGTTCCTCTGCCTGGACTTTTTTCCTTCTGACTCTGGGCCTGCCTGCTCCTTCCTTAGAGCTCCTTCCCAACCAGAGACCAGCCGGCTCTAACAATTAGCTGAATAACCCTGGCTGAACAGCAGCTGACACAGGGGGAGCATGCAGCCAGCTCCTCTTTAAAGGATCAGACCCCCAGCGACAGGAACTTCTCTAGGTTTGAAAATCAGCTCTCTGGGGGCTCTGGTACTGCCTGCACTGAAACCCAAGGCTGATCAATGTGGTTGTAAGGGGTACCATTCCTGAGCAAGCCGGTAAGCAGGAACAGTTGGAAAGGAAAGAGCCAACAGATGATTTTGCACAGAGTTTTCCATGGCTTTTTCAGACAAATGCAGCTTATAAAATAATTTGATACTGCTGTGAGCGGCCATGTGGACAGAAGCAGCACTGTCAGAGCCTCACACGAGCCACATTTTCTATCTTGTTACAGTCCGACATGTTTTAGATGACCCTGAGAACACACGAATTGCTACGCAGTACAAGCAAAAGAGCATTCAGCGTCTGCTCACAATCGTTAGAAATACCATGCACACGAAATGCTTTGCTATTATGAAAACACAGGCCTGTTCCCAGCTCCTCGGGATTAACAGGTCATGCTCTGCGGAGCCTTCACTGGAGCCGGAACTAACACGCTAAAAAAACGCAGGTTTCCACGCGCGTCCCAGGAGCACAGAAGAGGTGCACGGTTTGTTAGAGGGAGGCACCATCACTATTCCTCTGCTTACCAACAGTGGAAATAACCGAGCTCGCTGATCATCAGTTCCTAGGCAGACACTACCACAATCCCGTTGAGAGGGTTTTCAGCTAGGTAACCTCACTGTGCCGTTAAGAGACAGAACTGTTTCCCGGTTGCTTTCACTTACAATACTTCTCCCGCTCCCTCTCGACTACCAATTTATGTGCACATCTGCACAAAAGCTTCAAAGTTCCTGCTGTAAGTGAGCACAGCAACACACAGGACTTTCAACCTCCTCCCCGAGCTGATTTCTGACAAGGCAGAGAGATCCTTTCAAATGCAAACTCCCTGGTCAGAGCTCAAGAGGGGAAAAGACGGGGAAGCTCAGACTGCGAAGCATGCTAACAAAGATAAATCTTCAGGTAGGATCCAGCTTTCACTTGCCATTAGAGAGAACAACCCCCAGATTACCAGTTCAAACACGCATCTGCTTAATAGATATTTTACCCTGCTTTTATGTTCACTGAAGGGTATAGAGAAGAAAAAAAACAACGAAGGGAACAAAAAGGTGGGTTTGGTTTTCAGGCTCTGGAGTTGACATTTACGATAACTATCTAAAAGCCGGTTATCTGTGAAAATAGCTACAGGGCTCAGTGTCTTCTCTGATTTCCTGTGTCTAAAGTACGACTGTCGACTGCATTTGAATTCAGCGCTGTCTCTTCTGAAGAGCAGTGCTTTATACAACTGCCACATGTTATCATTTTGAGAAGATCTGTCTGCTCCAAGGTGTCTTTGAGCATCTGTGCCCTCTATGTTCACGACTGTGTGCCTGAATTGCTTTGAATCCATCTGTCTGTATCTATCACCATCATTAAATCCTGCAGAATCTCACAGACTGTGTGCCTTTGACCTCAGAAGCACTGTTTCAAGAAGTAAATTGTCAATTTTTATTTTGCAAATCGAATTTAATACAATTTCTGCCGATGAACTGTAACCAGCAAATTCTATTAAGATATTTATGGGCTCCTTCTACTCTAATCTATTTCAATTCATTCCAGATGCAAGAATAAAGTATTTTGCAGTGATGACCTTAAAAATCTAATTGCTGTACTTACTTATTTTCATTGGTAACAGGAATGGTCTTCCCTCCAGGAACAAGTTCATGGCAAACAAGCTGAGGGAAGAAATGATTGTATTGCTAATTACTGCCTGGAACCACAACGGAAAGAAATGCCACGCTAAGCTGTTACCTCCCCATAAAACATTTATTTTTACAATAAAACAGTGGGATTTAAAATTTAAGTAATAATCCTGCTCCTGCCTCAAACCAGTTTCACTTAACTATTGACACGGTAATTGAGCAGCAGGGAACTCCAACTCTCCCACCGGTGGTGCCAGCCCATCTTCGAGGAAGCCTCCTCTCTAGGCTGATCCATCACTGCTGAACCGCACACAAATCAGTTCAAAGAGCCCTGGGGGACTGTCGCCATCCCAGAATCCAGAGACAACAATCTCAGAGCCTCTGCATGGCCCAGTCAAACAGCCCGATCCGAAGCTACCTGCTCCCCGAGTCTCACCTGGGACCACCGGAGTGACAGAGCTCCCCGGAGTTCACTCCCTCAAGCTGGGCACTCAAAACACGAAGCAGAGCATGCTCAGAAAGCGAGATTGGGGGGGAAGGATCCTTCCTGCCCTGTCAGGCCAAAGCCTGGTGCTCAGCCGACAGCACGGCTCACAGATAATGGCAGGGACCCTCGGGGTGCTTGCTACAGCAACAGTTAGGGCTCATCTACGCACCACCAGAGAGGCAGGAATTCACTATTCCCATGTTACACTGGCCTCTGTGCTTTGTTTCCAGGTGACTTCCAAGGTCAGAACGGAGCCTGGCACAGGGAACAAGCTCAGCTCCCTTGTGCCCAACACAGCCTCGTACCTAGCAAGGACGGACAAGTGCATTCAGGAAGCACAGGGTTACCCCACCTGGCTGCTTCAGGATGGCCAAAGCACAATGCAAACAAAAATCTCCGGGTTTATCCTGAACTTTTGAGTGCTGCAGCCTTCAAGGTCTTACTGCTGGGCTCTCATATGCTGGTTTCTTACTTTATTTTTAAAGTGGAAAGCATAAAACAATGTTTTTCAACTAGAAAAGAAAAAATCCTGGCACTAGAGAAGTTAAGGGTCAGAGGGCAAACTTGGTTGAAAGAGCTGTTCTCTGCCCACGCCTAAATATTGAACCAAGCCACAGAATCCCACGGCCAAGTTCAGACAACTTCTGAATCCGAGCCAGCCTTTGAGTCCAGGCTTTTTTTTGTGAAAGATGAGCAGAGCTAAGCCCTAACTGCAATCAAACACAAGGTCATTCATGAGACAATCTCCTCAAGATTCTCGGTCAGATGGGGCCACGTAAAGAATGCAAGTTACCCACCCAGAATCAGAGAGAAAAGCGCTCTGCGGAGCACAAGTTGGAACTGATTGCCTGTTAGATGCCCAAGACCAGCTATCAGAAAGCTCAGCAGAGAAAAATAGATGCCTTCTGCTGGCCACACAGACTCCAGGTGAGTATTGCTGCCCTACAGACACTAATAACAGTTAGATACTTCTGCTCAGGGGTCAAACCTACTTCTGCTGCTAACTGCTCATATTCACAACCTGCCACTTCGGGCATCACAGGCTTTCCCACAGCAGCAGGCAGTGATCCTCAGGATCGCTCTCAGCGCTTCTGAGGCTCTTCCTGGAAACATGAGGCAGGCAAGGGAGACAATTCCTGCAGAAAACAGCTAGGATCTAACCAGGAGCAAGAGGGATTGCCTGAGCCAGGACTGTGGACTCACTATCGGTGCTCATCAACAGATAGCACAGGGAGGGTGTTGAGAACACAGCAGGGACAAGGTCCATGTAATTAATAAAATGAATAAAAGCCTACCTGACCCATCACATCTTCATCGTAGGACAGCGTTAAGCCCAAGTCACTGATATCACCATCGTAACGCTACGGGAACAACAAAGAGAGGGAAAGAAGTTGGTGTTCAGCAGCAGGAACAGCATTTCTGTATCGCTCTCCCACTGCGTGATCCCTAGAAGGAACTAGGCACCAGAGCACAACAAATACCCAACTCGTATATGGGAGAGTGCACAAGATCTGAGGCTAAACCTTGGGAATTACTGATTTCCATTTCCAAGTTTACACCTTCAGACTCCTTTTTCATCCCTGCTTGCCCCAGTAAAAACAAGGGGCTGCTGCATGCCAACTTGCTTTGGTATCAGCAGGCAGCTCCACTAATGCTATTGCTTTCAGGGTGTTTTTCATGATCAGAACCCTAAAGGCATTTGCAAATCTAGTGTTCCCAGCAGCAGCCAGTGATAACGGAGTTCAGCATCAGGAAAAATAATGCTCAAACCTTAATCGAAGTGAGATTTTTATAGAACTCTGAGTCCAAGGAGGGAAGTTCATCTACGGAGCTGTAGAAGACACTGTGGTGGTGTCCAAGTAGCTGGCTCAAGAAGAAGGAAGCGAATGGCACATCCACAACTATTCCCTGCAGACAAGAAGAACGCAGAAGGAAAGTCACTCTGTGTATTTGCTACGTGCAACGTCTTTGCTTACCGAGCAGGCCTGCAGGGCAGATGATGTGTTGTGGGGCAAATGCAAAGATCTAAGACATTGAAATCAGCTAAGAAAGCCTCATCTTCTTAAAATCCATTAGTTAATGGAAAGGTGCAAAAAGGCAATCGCAAAGGGGAACTCTGTTTCCTTTAACGAACTACCTTAGTTGGAGAAGGTCATTCTGCCTCTGACCTATTTAGTGCAATGCTAACAGTAACAATATCCCAGCACGGCAGCTTTAGCTCACCTCGTATACAGCCTTCCCAAGCATCTTTCCCACAAACTCAAAGAGCTGCAGGTAGTTCTCATGAATGTAAGATGTTGGGGATGGATACAGCCTCTCATCGCCACTGGTTGTCTGCACACAGAGAAAAGAACACAGTGAGCCAGGCTGTTTGTGTTTGCAGCTACTCATGACAGCTAGCACCTGCAGCCCTGCAGCATACCTTGAACAAGTTGAGTGCAGGGTCGAACACCTTTTTTATAATTTCTTCCAGAAACTCTTTGAAGACACCGTCTTGATCGATACCAGCCTCATCGACACCCAGATCATTCACAAATTTCACTCTGATCACGCCCTTCATGGCGTTCTGGGAAAGCTGTCGTAGCTGCTCATATCCATCCTACACAGACCGGAGAGCCACGGGACAAACATGTGGTAAGACACGTGAAACACCCACGCAGATGTGCAGCAGAGACAGGAGACAGAGATACAACACGTGAATCTGCGTTTGTCGTTGCATTTGTGTGTCCAAAACGACTGGCGTTTTTCCTAGTCAAAACTCCAGGTCTGCAGCAGTCTGAACTGAAGCCCAACATTTCTCTTAGCATCAATTCATTAAAAAAGCAGACAGAACTGCCACAGGGTCCCTCAGCACCCACAGAGAAGATAAAAACATATTCACATCCCTCGTCAGGCCAAGTTGCTTGCTGGCTTGTTGGCTCCTGCAAGCCCAGTCACTCACCTCCAACATCCGTGAGCGGCGGATGGTGATGTGGGTGACGTGAGGTGACGCAGAGCTGGTTTCAACCAGGCCAAGCTTCTCCTTCTCCTTCGTAACCATGTTTCGGAAAAGAAGCACCCTCTTAAAAAGAAAACCCGGGTAAGCCTTCATCCACAGGGATCCTCACCCTCCCGTGCAGCAGGGCTATCAGATGTTCCTGATGCACGGCTACAACCAGCTCTTGGTTGTCCTGTCCCAGCTTGGCCCTATACCATCGTCCCCCGTTCACTAGACGTGGGGAGGATTCGCCTCCTTGTTCCCCAGTGAGGCAGAGAAATTCTTGAAGCCCTGCTTTGGAAGGGACAAGGTCCTGACAATATTGAAAGTAAAAGCACCTTTCCCATCACCACATAAAAATCCGAGACTCTCTCCAAAGCCACACGGCGCACTGCTGGCTGACTTCAGGCAGCTGCCCACACAAATAAGCTCTCTCCCAGTGAAAGAAACCAAGACAGCTTAGAGGAAACACATGGGCGAGAGCGGGGGAGGGAGGAAAAGACCTTTGTTTAACTAGCATTCCCGTCACAAGCTTCACCCCACGAAATGCTCAAGATACACAACCCTTCCGTCCCAGGCTACCCAGGTCACCCTGGCTTTTCAGCCATCCTTTGTCCCTGTCCCACTCACATTCTTGTGGGGAATGACATGCGGGATGTACTGCAGGAGCAGCTGGGCTCGCTTCTTGTCCTTGTCCAGCTCCTGGAAGAGCACGCTGGGTTTGAGGTCCCTTACAAAGAGAGGCACAAATTCAGAGACCCCTGGGAAATGGCCAGGTATGGTAAAACAGCTGGGGGTAGGACAGAGATGAAACCCGTAATGACTTCCAAAGCGACTGGAGGTGTACACATCTGAGAAGGCCAGAGCCACGCAGGCTGTTAGGAGCTGAGTCCCTTTTCAGAGCATCGCCCTCCGTGAGTAGCAGCTTATCATGACACCACAGAAGAGAAGCACCTCTGTGGGGTATTCAAACACAACGGAAGGGGTATCCTTAAACACAAACAACCCAGGGAGCACTTCCAACCTTGACCTCGCAGGCAGAATGAAAGGCACCCGATCTCAAGGAAGGGTTTCCCAAACCAGACTCCCCAAGGGGAGCTGTTGCACTGGGACAAGCAGAGAGCTGCACAGGACCCTTGCCGCGAGCTGGGACACTTACTTGCGCAACCAGTGGTCCTCAGGAGCAAAACGCCTGCGGCAGTCCCTTTCATACAAGACCATGAGCCAGCCATGGACAGAATGAAACAGCTCCAGCGTCTCTCCTCGGGCATTCTCTGAACAAAAGGAACAAAGCAACAGTGTCCAGGAACCCTAGGTAACAGAAGCTTCATTTTCAAAAATGAATGCCTTATATTGTTCTAATAGCACCCTCAACTTAGGCTACAAAAAGCGCTTACCCACAATTCCATCCCAGATCATCTTAAACACAAAGGAATTCAGAAAAGATGAGATGGTAACAAGCTCCTCCAGTTTGAATGAAATCTGCTCTTCATAGACTTCTATGTCATCAAGAATCCTGCCAGAGAAAACAAATGCAAATGTACAACTGTCAGTTTAATTCCCTTTTGATTTTTTTTCATAAAGGCACATTATCCTTTAGCAGCAGCTTATTTCTATGACAACTGACACACACGAGGATCTGCAGTCATAAAGAACTAAACCTTATTAACTGATTTTAATTGATATCCGATCCTAACAGAAAACAGTATGAAAGGTCTGAGGTAGAAGCAGACAGTATTTCATAGTTAAAAGGACCTATGCACTAGTCCCCAGGAGAGGGGACTTTTTCATCATCCAAGCTAAGAAAACTGTCTCGACTGACCAGCAAGGACAATTTTCCACCACCTCTCCCATCCCTTGTGCTGTACAAGTCAGTGAGCGATACAGCAAGGGTTGCAAACAGAAGCACGTAAGCTGCAGAGCTTCCTTGCAGCTATACCACCATCAAAAGCTCATCTGGAGTCACCAAGCTACATGCTTTGGACTGGTGCAATTGCTGCCCAGAAGCAGCAGAAACGTTTATGTCCCTTCCCTAGCTAGTTCTGCAATACTTTGTCACCACTTCAGCCATCTGTATGTTCCTGAAGCAGCCCAAAGCCGATGGGGGAAGTCCTTTTGAAGTGCTCTGTTCCTCAGGATTGCATTTGAAAAGCCTGCTGCCTTACTCTACCTCGTTATCTTTAAGCGAAGTCAGCACTACATTAACTCTTCCTCTTGAAACCTAAGAATCACGAGAGTTTCACGTTACAGATCCAGAGCGCGCCCTCCTCTCGCTACCTACGTGATAAGGTGGCGAGAGCAGTCACAGAAGAGCATCAGCATGGCCAGCAGCCTCTTAGATTCCTCCGTGTCATTATTCAAGCATTCCAAGAAGAGCTTTAACCCGCCCTGTGGTCCCAGCTCACAGATAAAAGCCCACAATTTGGGCAACAGATCGTCCAGGTAAGTGAGGCCTGGCAATGGAAGAATACAAAGCACACTCAGTAAAGCTTTCTCTGCCTTATCTGTGCATCCTCCAAGAGAGAAGTGAAACTTGGAGCTGACAGATCCTTTTGCAGAGCAACCCTTTGCTTGAAGGGAACATTGGCATCACATTGGGCTCCCAGGCCTGTCTGTATTACGAGGAGATGTGCAGTCACCAGGAAAGCTCCTCCCAGAAAAAGGCTTTTTAATGAGGGAATAATTGTTTGCATATCTGCAGCCCTTTCCCACTGTGGACTCCTTCCTCTGCTCCAGCCACCAGGCCAAAAGAGCACTCATCTCCTCCTCTACCCATCTGGAAGACAGGCAATTTGTTCTTAAAACGTATGAACGCATTCAGAGTTTCCATCACAAAGATTAATACTGCCAGGCTTCTTGAAAACACTGACTCAGTCTTAAGTTTGATATGGAGTAAGCAAGGTTTCATTATAGGAAAACTTGCTTCAATTTGTATTCTGGAGTGTTAATGCTTGATAAAGCAGTGATGAATGATATTGATCAGGTGTATGATGCAGGATGGAACAAGCCTTCCACCCCACCAGTCAATAAACTGTGGTCAGTAATAAAACTACCAACAAGTCAACAGAATTTAATAAGAAAAATCTATTTTTTCTCCACTATTGAGCAATTTGAAAAGCACAGATGTGCCCTCACCTGTGAGTATCTGCAGGCGGATCTGCGTTAGGGTTGTGAGGGTGGTCTGGTACAGGACGCAGATACTGCACACCTTCTGCACTTCTGCCGAGTCCACTCGCTTGCCCCCAACAGGCTTGAGAATGTTGCGGACGGACGCAGACTTCTGGAAAGCTCTCTTGAAAAGATCTGGTGACAGAGAAGCACATGAACCGTCAGCTCAGGAGACAGAAGCGCTATTCCAGACCATTTCTTATCCTCAGCCACTTGGCAACCTTGTGGTGAAGAGGATTTCAGCAAACTGGGTCACAGCACGGACAGCAGGTTTCGGTAGGTTTTTCTCACAGAGCACTGTATAGCTGCCAGCAACACAGAAGAATGTTTTGCTGGGGACATTACTCTGGAGCTTAAAACCTTACCAGAACCACAGTAACTAATGAGCCACAGGATCTAGTGCTATGGACAGCAGCTGGAAAATAGCTACCTGTCTTATTCGAAACATCCTGTCTTGTTCTAAATCTGCTTCTGCAGAGTCCCCGTGCTTCACAGGCCCAGAAGCCAGCTTCACCTCGCTTTTCACGTGGGAAGCTGGCCTCCCCATCTCGCCTCGGAAAGCACCAAGCTGTGCAGTAAGCACTTTAGCTACTTGAGCAACAATAAAGAAGAAAACTGCTAAAATAAGCACATATTTTCACAGCACCAAAGTACAAGACTTGCCCCAGGTCACAGAGGCATTGTGAGCTGGAATTACAAATAACTTAGATCATATCCCCACCTAAGCAGCAGCAGCTGCTGCAAGTAATTACTCAAAGCTTTTAGCTTAAGTGGAAAAGGCCAGCTCCTGTGAGACTGAAACACACACATGCACGCAACCCCTCTCCCCCCAGCATGTAGACACAAAAGCAGCCCTCCAAAACTGACTCTTCATAGGGAGGCTGTTCTGAGGGGAAGCTGGCTGTGCTGGCAGCTGAGCGATTTCCTGATTCTCTAGCAATTTCTTGCTGAGCACATCACTGAAGAGGATGCGAATCATATGGACTCCCCAGAGATGCTGCAGTTGCTTTGTCAGCAGAGGCATGGACTCATTCAGTCTGAAAGACAAGTCAGAGAGAGATGTTAAAAGGCAGGCTGGTATAAAACACCAGCGATCCTCTGATACACTTAGCTCACGACCAAAATGGAGTATGAACCCACCCTGCAGATGGTCCTCAAAGGAAAAAACAATCCACAGGTCCTACACCAAGCGTGCCAGCATGGCCACTGTTACCAATCTAACTATACTAATTGAATTTCCTCGTGTAATCATTTGTGTATGAAAGAGACAATTTGAATTGTGCAGATATAACCTGAAATAGCTGAGAAGTTACTCTGAATAGGGCCACCCTGTCCGTCTCAAATCATAAAACAATTTGCAGCTTACAAATGAACAGAGGCTTAAACCATCCATCAGCATAAAGTCGTCTTCACTTACCCATAATCCACGGTCTGTGAAAACCAGCCCAGAACAGGATGCCAGTGGGTGAGATTGGATTTCTTTTGGGAAACGTACTTCTGGCAGTAGGAGAGCATGTGGATGAGCACACCCACAAAATGAGCTGTCTCCTCCTCAAGAACTTTATCATTCAAGGAGCCCAAGAACACAAGATTACCTGGCAGAACAACCAGTACAGCAAAACTTAAAAAAGGCACAGATGCTGCAGGACAGTGGTTACAGACAAAAGAGACAAAAGGAGCTTGCAACAAATTCAAGTACACAAAAGGATTACTGATAAAAAAACTGCTATTAGAGGCTACCCGAGAGGAAGCCATTTCCATCACATCAGCCACTAAGGTGGTGCATCACTTCGGCATTCTCTTGCAGCCTTCTCATCGGTAACTATCTAAATAAGGGTAAAATTCGGTGAATTGGAGGCAGGTCTGACCCATGGAGAATGAAGATGTGAGTCAAGACGCTCTTCCAAGCACAGGAGAAGGACGTCTTACAGGTGCTTACCCAACAAGCAAAGAGTGTGGCTTCCTTCCAAGCACACGCAGACATCTCGGCACTGCGCTTCACGACTTAAAAACAGGATGAACTTGCGGAAAAGCTCATGAGATTCTATCACTGCCAGACGCTGAAATACAGAATTTAACTGCAGGTGAGGCTGAGAAGCACCACAGAACAACCAGAACTGGTCTGCTATCAGCAATCTGGATTGACTTGCCTTTCCAGATAAATCAGAAAGTTAAAACTGTTGAAGGGAGAAAATCCTCGACTCAAAGCTGGTCTAAGAAGTGAAAAACTTTGCAGCTGAACAGGCCACCTTCTAGTTATAGACAGACTTTGGTCTGCAAGAGCAAAGGATGCCCGTTTTGCGCAACAATTGCTGTCTGCACCAAGCTACGCAGAGGAGCAGACACATTTAATTAATTAGAGGACAGCCTGCTAGTTCCCATCAGAGATCCTCTGCCATGCAACAGACTGATTTCTATTTTGTCTGCCTACAATTACAGAAATGGGAGAATAAGTACGAGCAAAAATTCAAGCTGTGTGTCACATATTCCTTTATCTTTGCTTTATTTATTTATTTGAGGACAGTGCAGTCCATCACCTCACTGGTGTTAATAACTCCCGTGGTATATTAGAAGCCCTGAGCATGTGGAGGGATCAAGTACGTCCTCAACAGAGCTTGAAATTGGAAAAGAAATGCCAGTGTTCTGTTCTAAGAGCCGATAAAATGGAATAACAAGTGGCCCTGTGTGATACTCAGTGGATTTTTGGTACTGTTACCTCACCCACTTACCTCAGGTGTCAGAGTAGCGAGATGAGTCATTATAGCAGGCACAGACATGATATGGATCAGAAACGACCTCAACAGATTGTCTGAAAATTGTGCAGCAACCACAGGGCTACAGAGAGAAAAATACTTCAGTGCAAGGTACCTGACCTAGCAAAGTAAGAAGCAGTCTTTCTAACCGAGCCGTTCAGGACTGGCTTCTGATTCTATCCTCATCAAGAAGCGCGACTGGAAAAGAACACTCACTCACACTTCTGTTATCACAGCAAGTTCACAAAATTGGTCGTGACTCAAGGGAATAGAGTAAGTCAAACAGCTCACAGCATAACGTACTTTTACACAGCTCATCCCCGCAACCCAGAGAGCTATAAATGTTAAGCAGTTCACCTCCTAAGTTCCCCCTCTCCCCACTGCCACGAGGATAGTAATTAAATAATGTTTTCCTTAGGCAGAAGTCAGGAGACTTTCAAGAGCTCTCCACAGTAACAGATGAATGTGCAACAGCAGTTCCTCGTGAAGGGGCACAACTGTACTTATCCAGAGAGCTCCGGTCCCTTCTGAGGGTTCAGCAGAACAGCGAACAGATCCCGTATTCTGACCTGGAACTGCACTCCCAAGTCTAGACTTATGCTTGCACTTATTACTAACTTAATAGCATTCTGACCTGAAAAAACAATGACAGGAAAGTGAACTATTTGCCTACAGCAGCTCTTTTATCAGGGAGAAACTCTCAAAGGCACAAAGAGACTGGCAGAGAGAGGTCTGCAACAGCACAAGAAAGCCTTTGGCTGCACATCACCTCAAGCAGCTCTGGCTGCCTTACCGCAACGCGAGGGAGAAGATGGCAGTTAAAGAGCCTTTGGACAAGGATGGTCTGGATCTTGCCAAGCCATTAGTTAGCAAAATCTGGAATAAAACAAACAAAAAAAACCTGCAGCACTCAGAAAGGAGATTATAACTGTGAAAGATGCTGTGTTCATTTTCAGAGCAGAGAAAGAACACCAAAAAAAAAGAAAAAGAACTACTAGATATCTGGCAGAAACAGAAGGTTCAGGTTAATAATGGCATACAGAGAAACTGCATTCAAGTCAGGCAGCCTGTAGTTCTTATTTCTCTAGGAACTGTACTCAGAAGATTCCCAGGCCTTTAAAAATTAACGGGCAAGGCTCACAGGGGCTTGGTAGCATTATTCTAATTTAAAGGATTAAGTAAAATGACATTGGTTCCTTTCCCCACACAAACCAAAGCCGTACAGTAAGTCAGCAGCAAAGTTAGGAAAAACATTCACAAGTCCTTGCTCTTGTTACAAGACAACGAAGAAGCATTTAGATTTGGCGGCAGAGACAAAAGGCAGACAATGTATTTGGGCTCAGTAGGAAGACTCCGCTCTACTGCTCTTAGGAAAAGTACGCCCACACCAATCACCAGTGCTCCCCACCCAGAGATCACAAAAGCTTCCTCAGAGCACGGACTGCAGCACGAGGCTGGGGCTTGTTTGGAATAAATTGAAGACAATTGTAGCCGCCCGAGACTGACCTGCAGCACAGAATAAAATCCCTTCTGGTTGAGGTGTCCCATGATGTTAGCACAGATGTGGTTCATGGCAGGCCGCAGGGTTTCACCTTCCAGGTTAAAACAGTGACGTTACTAAACCAGCACCACAGTTGCACTGCTTATTCTCTTACAAGCTATCAATTGATGCGTCAGTTCACAAGCCCTTCTTGCACAAATTCCTTGCCCTCACATGCAAAAGAACCATTTTAGCAGCATGTCACATCAAGCCTTGGTAAAATGGAACATTTAAGCTGTAAGGGCCGCATTTCCTCACTATACTGTTTACTTTTTCTCTGTATTTCCTCCACAAACACAGAGCTAAATGTGCATCCCTTTATCCTCTGAACAATTCTGGTGAGTGAGACTCCGGAGAACTATAAAAACCTTACAACAGCTGTTGCTGTTCTAAGGGAAGTGGCCTCCTTCATCTCAAAGGAATCCTTACTGCCAATTCCATGCTTCGTGCAAGCACAGGCATAGCAAATCTTTGTGGTAAGCATGGGGAGAAGGCAGGTGCAGAAACAGCATTCAGGAGATTGGAAAAGCAAGTCCCAGCTCAGCGCCTTAAGACACTGAAGGGGATACACCCACCTTTTCCCCGGAGGATTTTCCAGGTGGAAGTGTCTGTGAAGGTGACGAGCATCGTGAGGTGCAAATTGACCAGCCTGGAGTCCTGTAAGATGTCAGGCTGCAACGAGAAGCACCAGCATTAATAAATCTAATCACCTCTGTGCCCAACTGCAGAACTGTTAGATGCAGGCAGACAAAAACACAAAGAAAATGTTTTTTACCTTAAGCTGCTTGAGAAATTCACAGCAGAACCACAGAATGTCCTTGATCTGTTTGATCCATAAGAGCGTGAGGTCTTTGGAGAGCGCCAGGGACACGTACCACACCTGAGGCAGGCAGGATACAAACGGGAGCAGCGATCGGTGTTTGGGCTAAATACATCACCAGGAAACCCTGGAACAAACCCCCCTCAGCGCCCACTGAACCCAGCAGCGGAGCCAAGTCAGCTCTTCCCAGAGATCCCTTGGTCAGAGCACACCACCCACCACGGAAGGACACTGAAAATGCTGGAGGGATAGCGAGGAACCTCTCCAAACAGTCACGGTGGAATCTCAGCCATGTTCGGGGGAGTTTGAAAGCTAAATAATTCCCACGTCGCCAACCTAAATCCCCACCCATACAGAAACAAAACAGAACAAGGTGCTGCTGACCTTGGGCTCGTTCTCAACATCCATGCTATTCAGAATGCAACGGCACAGCTTTTCGAATCTCTGCAAAAACAAAGTAACAAAAGCGATGTTAGTTCTAACTGCAGCAGGGGCTATTCTGGAAAAGCAGGAGGAACAGCTCAGCAGAGGGAGCAAGGTCTCTACGTATGGACACGTTCCAGCCACGTTCCCCGCGGGCAGTGCTGCTGGCTCCTTCCCCGAGAGCTCATCTACGTGCCCTGCCAGAGCTCTCTCCTTGGCCACGCTGCTCGTAAATAGGAGGAATTCCTCAGCCTTCCCAGGTCGGTATCCAACCTGAGGGGGGTGCCCAGAAACAGAGCGCCAAGAAGCAGAGGCCGGTCCCTGGCTCCCAGGGGGCTGCCGTGCTGCTGAAGGGGAAGGAGGGAGCAGAGGAGACAGATTTCAGCAGCACACCTCGTTACCATAACGCACAACTTCAAACGGATACCGGGCACCTAAAAATCTGTCTGTGGTATTCACGTTTGGTTTTCATGCTGTAAATCCAGACAAATGCATTTGCAGTCCTTGTCCCCCTGTCAGCAGGAGTTTATTGGGACAGAAATGTAAACAGCCCCCACTGCTGCTGCAATTTAAACACAGCCCTTCTGTTTTTTCAATTATTTTCCTTTCAATTAGCCCTCACAGCTCTCTAGGGAAAAAAAAAATCATCGTTTCATGGACAAGGCCACTGCAGCACAGGGCTCTACCCTGAAGCCACAAATTCAGGGCAAGGTCAGAACAGCAGCTGCAGTACAAACAGCCCGCACGCTGCACCACGCCGGGACAGACCTTTGTGGGCTGCCACAATGTACCTGCCTGGGGAGCTGGCCTGACAGAATCATGAGGCACAGCTCAATTACCGCTGCTGGCACCGTCACCAGGAAAAACAGCTGTTAAACTTTGCCCTGAGTACGGAACCACTCCTGAAAAATTCAGGGGTTCTTCTATTTCAATTCCCCAGTAAGAGCTCTCCGAGAAGGACCAGGAGGCAGAGATCACGTTTCTGAAGCCAAGAGATATTGCAAGAGCCTGCAGGAACGCTGGGAAACTATGCAAACAGAGTTAACGTATGTCACTGAGGGAAGAAAAGAAGGCTGGAGCAGAAGCCTCACCTCTTTGTCCTCTTTGTGGTTAAACACAAACAGCAGCTTCCGAGCAATTCTGAAGACAGAAAGCGCGCTCCTTTTGCTCGAGGCGGATTCATTTGCCCCAAAGAAATCCTCCACTTCTCTCCTAGGAAAGGGGGAACGCCAACACTGGGGGTTAAACCCAAGCACGCTCTGGTTGTGAGCAAAGCGCGGAGGGCAGACTGCCACACACCTGATCTCCCTCTGCAGCCGGCAGCGGCAGAGAAACCTCCTGACCAGGGCCTGGATCTGGACGGCGGCACGCTCCCGCTCCTTCAGCTCCCTGCGCTCCTCCCGGGCCTGGCGCGCCTTGTCGAGGAACTGCGCTTTGGAGGACTGGCTGGCGCTGAACATTTTCCCAGCCTGTAAATGTAAGGACAGAAAGAAACAAGAAGCAAACGTGAGGAAAGGAACAGGAAGCAAGCCTAAGGAAAGAGGCAGTCGCTGCAGCCAGCGCTGGGGACCAAGCAGGGACGCACAGAGAGGGCTCAGGACAGGGCTCCGTGCTCGCTCCCAGCGCCTCAGCAGGGCGGCAGCGCCGCAGGGCTCACAGCACAGAGCGGCCAGAGCCCGGTTACGGCCCCCGGGGCTGCGGGGAGTAGACGGTATCGGCGTCGGTGCCTAATGCAGGGCAACGGAATTAAACACGGAACGACCGAGTAACCGGCAATACCTCGCCGTACAGCCTCCGCAGTTGGAGTGCAGGCCCGGCGCTCCAGCTCCGGGCCCGGTGTAATAAAATCACCCGCAGACAGGAACGGGAAAACGGCAGGGACCGAGCCCACGGGAACCCACGGGCACCGACGGGCACCGAGAGGTCCCCGGGAGCGCCCCCGGCCGCAGCCGCTCGCTGCCAGGACTCGCAGGCCGGGCCCGGGGCTCTGAGGGGCTCTGGGGGGCCCTGAGGGGGTCCCCGGGGCTCCCCGGGCCGCCCCCCCCCCCTCCCGCCGGTACCGAGCCCGAGCCGGGCGCCCCGTGCGGCGCCGCGGGGGCCGGCCGCCAACATCGCGCTGCCGCTGCCGTTCCGCCCCGCTGCCGTTCCGCTTACCCTCTCGCTCCCCGCCGCCTCGCCGCGCCGCGGTGCGACCGCAGCGGGACCAAGCGGCTCCGCACCCGGCTCCGCGCCCCGCCGGTGCCCGCTGGGGACGGGCCGTGAGGCGGGGTGGCGAGGAGCGGCGAGAAGCGGCGGAGGGGTTTGGGGGCAGCACCGGAAGGGTTTCGGGGAGGCACCGCGCCGGAAGCGGCGGCAGGGCCGGAAGTTCCCTCGCCCCGGCGCTCCTGGGCCGCGGGGCAGCGCCGCGCCCTTCATGGTGAGGGGAGGGGGGGACGGGACCGGCACCGGGACCGGGGCGGGGGGGCTCGGGGCAGGGCCGGGGCGGCTGGGAAGGCCCCGCTTACCGCGGCCGGGCCTCCGGGATGGCGGCGGGGCCGGGCCCAGCGAGGCCTCAATCGGTGCGGTGGGGGGGGGCGAGGGGCCGAGGGGGGGGGCAGGGAAGGGGCTGAGGGAAGGGGCCGAGGGGGCTCGAGGCATGCGGCCTGTCAGCCCCCGGGGGCGGCTCCGTGCACCGGGGGTTGGCCGGCTGTGGGGCAGGTTACCCGCGAGGTACGAATTTGGGGTTTAAAAGGTGCGAGAGGAACGAGCGCGGCTTCTGTGGGAGGTCCTGGCCCCGGTGCTGCTCGCTCAGCCCTTTCCTGGCCGGTCGCTGCGCCGCCTCGGCTGCTTTCCGTCAGCCCCACGCAGGACGCGGCGCCGTGCGGTGGAAGCGGGTCTGACCGCCGCTGCCTCCTTGTCCCCAGGAAGAGATGTCGGGAGAAAGCGTGGTGAGCTCAGCGGTGCCGGCGGCCGCCACCCGCACCACCTCCTTCAAGGGCGCCAGCCCCAGCTCCAAGTACGTCAAGCTGAACATCGGCGGCGCCCTCTACTACACCACCATGCAGACGCTGACCAAGCAGGACACGATGCTCAAAGCCATGTTCAGCGGCCGAATGGAAGTCCTGACCGACAGCGAAGGTAGGGGGGGGATCCTGGCAGCCCTGACGGCGGCTCCGTGCCTCCCGGTGGAAGCGGGGTAAAACGGGCCGGAACAAAGCTTAGAGGGGAGAGAGAAACATCTCATCGCAGGCCTGGAGATCCCTACATTTTATTAGTGTTAAAATTTGTCGTGCACAGCCGAGGAAAGGCGTTGTTTCCTTATCTGAAGTGCAGATACCGAACCCAGACGTGTCTGAATTAACGGCGTGGCTGAGAGGTGTTGGTGTGGTGGCTGCTGGCGCGGTTTGGGATCAGCGTTCCCACGTTGTGGGGGCGTCGCAGTTTAATTCAGAGCACGGCTTTCTGCTTGTGTGCTGGCGTTGTGCCTGGAGCTGCGTTTGTGCGCCCGGACACCTTGTCTTCAGCAGCGGCTCCCACCTCGCTGACCCCGCGGGTTTAAAACACCTTTCTCACCACTCAGTCGTTACCTGGAATTTTTGCTTGAACTTGCGGAAAGCACCAAAAGCGCCTTGTTTGGCTGGGGGAGGGGGGCTTAGCTTTGGTGCTGGAGAGCGGCCTGTGCTCAGGGGTCACGCGGGACACGCGGTGGATTAGCAGGGCTCTGGCGATAAGCTGTCCTGAGGCAGGAGGAAGTGGATTTGGAGGAAAAAAATAGCTTAGAAAAAAAACAAAACACACCAAACCCGCCCCCAAAACCCACCGAGCTAATCGTCCCAATATCCCCGTTTGAGCTGGGATGCTGGTATTGAAGCTGGGGGAGGTGAAAAGCTGCCTCGTTCTGCTGCGGCCCTGCCTGCTGCGAGCGCTCAGCCGCGTGGCGTCAAGGCTGGAGCTGTGGTGGGTGGGCTCCAGGGCGAGGCGCGGAGCTGGCAGCTCTCAGAGGGCACGTTCTGCCTCCCAGAGAGCGGCAGGCAGTGTTACTGCTAGCACTGATGCTGTCTGGGCTTTAATCTGCTGAAAAATCCCTCTTGAGATGTAGAATCCCAGGCTGGTTTGGCCGTGGATCCCGCTGTGTCTGCGTGGGACCGTTGCGTGCAGCCAGCTGGTGCTCTAATAGGACCCCGAGGCTTCCCGTGCGGTGTCACCGCGGCAGCTCCCGCTGCAGCAGCTCCCGCTTCGTCTCCTGCTGCCGGGCACGGCGCTGGGAACGGGGACAGTAGCGTTAGAGCTGTGGGAGGAAACTCCCCGAAATTCCTCAAAATGCTCCCGATTGGTCACACCCAGCGTCTGGCAGAAAACAAAGTGGTTCTCAGGAAGAGAAGCCGGGCTTGGGGAGAAACTGGAAAGGAGCAAAGTCCGGGCGTGCTCTGTGGGGCGTCGCGTACTGCGTGCCCTCCTCTGTGAGCGGAGGCGTTCCTCAGACCCCAGCCCCATCTCCTGAGCTCCTCAGAGCTCCGCGATCCCAACATGCTGCTGCCTGCGCTGGGGGAGGAAAGGGGAGTTCCCTGCTGGGGGCTGGCAGATGATTGCAGCTTAGCTTAGAAATGGTTCATGATCTGTAGCCCAGCTCGGGGCTGCCGTGTTCCTGCCCCAGGAACTGCATCCCAGCACGTTTCCGTAACCCCGTGGTTAGAAATGGCTTTAAGAGGCTCCAGCTGAGCCCCGCTACTTGGGCTCTGCGCAGCCCTCACCCCGCGGCTCCGGGGTCGTCTTCCTGTGACTCATCTTCGTTTGGCTGCAGCCTCGGCCGTTGGGTTAAAACACGAGGACTTCTTCAAAGCTGCTTTAGCAGCCGCTTGTGGTTTGCAATGCTGCTCGAAATGCGTTCTCATCCCCCAGCCCGCCTGCCAGGGAGCAATTCTGCTTTGCTCTTGCCATCTGTACGCAGAAAGTTGCGGCAGATTTCTGCCTCGGCGCTGACAAACGGGCTGTTCCCTGCCCGGGCTGGGGAGGCGTGTTGTGTTGGTCAGCCTGGATCGGCCTCTTCTTTGATTTCTGCCTCCAGTTCTCCTGCCTCCAGCTTTTTATTCTGTTACTACAGCCTGCACAGTTACAGCTGGGAGCACGCGTTGCGTTTTTGTAGTCAGCAGGGCGGGGAGGGAGATGGGAAGCCTGTAGTAAACTGCAGGAGGCTGGCTGGGCTCTCCCCATAGCAGCACGAGAGGGATGTGTTTCCCTGCCAGGCTTACCCGAACGCTGGGCTTTTACCAGCAATCCCGTTCACGCAGAAGGCGCGGGGTCTGCTTTAACCTTCCCTTATTTGTCCAAAATATGACTCCTTCCCCACGAGCCTTTCCTCGCTGCATTCCTGAGCTGCAGCCCGCGAGTGTCCACCCGCTCGTTTATGGAAACTCCTTCGTGTCTCGGCGTTGCGAAACGCTTCGCGGGGTCCAGCCTGCTTCAGGCAGCAGGCGGGCAGCGAGAGGTGAGGCGCAGAGCTTCCTGCCGGCAGCTCGGCCCCGGAGAGTGGATTGTTGTGGCTGCATGGTGCCACTCGGCCCCTTCCCATCGCATGGCGGAGCTGCTGGGCAGGGGCCGTCGGGGCCGTCCCGCTCACATATTTCAGCTCAGCAGTTCGGGACCCCACACTGGTAACCACCTCGTTCTGCCAAACCATTCACCTGGGGAACGCGGAGCCCGGAGCCGTGTCGGCAGGGACACATCCCAGGTCTGCGCTGCCTTTTTCTTTCTGACCTCTTGCGCGTCTGCTGGAGGTGGTGGCTCACGGTGGTCCTGGCTCAGGAACCTACAGATGGCCCGGCCTGGCTGAAGGAAGAAAGCCCCGCGTGCGTGGAGCAGGGCCCTTGGAAGGCGAGAAAATAGTCAGGGGCTCTGCGAGCAGAGGCAGAGCAGAGCTGGCTGCGCTGAGAGCACGAGGAATTCATTCCTCTGTAACAACAACTGGGGAGCTGTGGGAAGCAAGTGAGCTTTGAGCAGGGGGCTGGAGCCGGTTCCCCTTGGCAGGAGCCTGCTGGGTGCAGCGCTCCGGGGCCAGGGCCGAGGTGTTGTGCCACGTTTCCCTCTGCTGGACTGTGCTCTTCCCCTCACCTAGGCTGGATCCTGATCGACCGCTGCGGGAAGCATTTTGGGACGATCCTGAACTACCTGCGCGATGGGGCCGTGCCGCTCCCTGAGAGCCGCCGAGAGATAGAGGAGCTGCTGGCCGAGGCGAAGTACTACCTGGTGCAGGGGCTGGTGGACGAGTGCCAGGCAGCCTTGCAGGTAGGTCACAGAGCTGGCTCCTGCCGTTTAAATACATGCAAACCGCTCGGTTTCTACAACTCCCGAGCAGCACAGAGCTCAAACAATCCGCTCGGTTGGTCCCAGAGGGAAGCTGCCCCGCAGCTGGAGCGCCAGCTTGGTTCAGAGCGTGGGCCAGAAGCGGGCTGGGCGCCGTGTGGCGGCAGGCTGCGCGCTGAGCCGGAGTTCTCCAGCAGAACAGACTCTGTGGGAACTTCCCGGTTAACAGGAGTGTGCCTTGAGGTCTGTGTGCGCTCAGCGTCCGTTTGCTTCTTGTTCCAGCAGAACAAAGACGCGTACGAACCGTTCTGCAAGGTACCGGTCATCACGTCGTCCAAGGAAGAGCAAAAGCTGATAGCCACCTCTAATAAGGTACGAGAGGCTGCGCCTGGGAGGGTGCTGGCCTGCTGCCCCGGGGCTTGCTTGGGATCTTGACCAAGTGTTTAACAAATATTCTTCAACCCTCGAGCTGCAGAGCGCTGGAAACCCACAGCAGACAAAATATTTCTTCTAAATTAAAAGACAAATGTTGCTCGGGGTGGGCCTGGCTGTGTCCTTCTCCACTGAAGCTGATAAAAGAGGTGTTGTTCTGCACAGGCTGCAGCAGAAGCAGAGTGGTGACGGGGGCTTGCAGATCCTCTGCTGGTTTGTTCCCTGCTAAATAACAACAGAGGCGTTCTTTAAAGTGGATCCTCCTGCTCCTGTCCTGCTGGCTGTGGTGGGCAGAGGGTGCGGATGGGAGCGAGTTAGGGTTTAGTCACAGAAGAGATCTCTGAGGATTGCAGGCCCCTTGCCAGCCGGTGCACGACCCGTCTGTGGCAACAACGAAATCCCACTGGGCGTGGGCCTGATGGCATCGTTTCATGTTGCAGCTCCTCTGCTGTGTGGTCTGGGGCTGAGCTCAGACTCCAGCGCGTACCGCGTGTCCTGGAACTGATCAGTTTTGTTTCCCTTTACAGCCAGCGGTGAAGTTGCTATACAACAGGAGCAACAACAAATATTCCTACACCAGGTAAGTGACTTCAGCTCTTGGAAGTTGTTTGTAGGCTGAATTCCACGATACGCGTTTGGTTTTTACTTCACTCAGTGACAGATTGGTGCTGGCACGTGCTCAGTTTTTTCCCCGGTTAATTTCAAACCTGGGTCGGAAGGAAGCCTCCTGCCACCAGCAGAAGGCTCAGCACGCGCTACTGCTGTGGCAGGCGCTCCCCTAAGACTTAGGTGCAGCCGTGGAGGCTCCTGGCCAGCTGCTGGCCTGCGCTCCCCACGGGCTACACACGTTAGTCAAACACAGGAAGCCTCCCGTGGTGTGGTGCTCTCAGCAAGTGGTGAAGTCGTGAGGGCTGGGACCGTGTCCCCCTTTCCTTCTGTCCGTATCCAACTGCTGCCGCCTTTGTCTCTCACAGCAACTCTGACGACAACATGCTGAAGAACATCGAGCTGTTCGATAAGCTCTCCCTGAGGTTTAACGGCAGGGTGCTGTTTATAAAAGACGTGATTGGAGACGAGATCTGCTGCTGGTCCTTCTACGGCCAGGGACGGAAGATCGCTGAAGTCTGTTGCACTTCCATCGTTTACGCTACTGAGAAGAAGCAGACAAAGGTACGAGGGGACCCCTGAATGCTTCCGGCACCGGGCCCAGCTGCTCTCGGGCTGGCATCCTGACATCTGTTGCTTTCTGAATGCTCTTTTCATTGTCTAGCATCTCAATAGAACAACACGTTCCCATTCAGTGTGAGGGCAGCACAGAGGAGCTCATCCTGGGGGTTGTTGGGGCGTGGGCTGCTGGGGCGCAGCACTCCACACAGGGCAGCTGGGACGTTCCGTGGTGCGGGTTCAGTCCAGCTCTTGTTTTCAGACAAACCCGTGCACTTACCCAAATTTGGTGGCCGGTCCTGTGTAAGGACAGTGCCTGGTGAGCAGCGGCATCCCTGCCCTCTTCCTTTCTACTTCTCCCAGGAGAAGTTTGACTGAATCTGCCCTGTGAGTGGGACAGATCTGAAAATAATACTTGCTGGGTCTCAGTGACTGAAAGCAAATAACAGAAACGTTTGTGCTAGAAAGGATTTCTACAGCTAGTGTACAATTAAGGTTTTTAAAAACTGAGCTATCAGGAGGAAGGAAATGAGGTAACTTGGTGCCTGCAGCGACTGGCACTAGCTGACAGTGACCTTCTCTCCCGGCGGGCAGGTGGAGTTCCCAGAAGCCCGCATTTACGAGGAGACGCTGAACATCCTGCTGTACGAGTCCCAGGACGGGAGAGGACCTGACAACGCGCTCCTGGAAGCCACAGGAGGGGCAGCTGGGCGCTCCCACCACTTAGAAGAAGATGAGGAGCGGGAGCGCATCGAGCGCGTGCGAAGAATTCATATTAAGCGTCCGGATGACAGAGCCCACCTGCACCAGTGAGCTGCCCGACGGCCGCGGGCTGCGCGGGGCCGTCTGGGAGGCACTGCCCTTCCCCTGATCGATTGTCCGCCGCAGAGGACCGGGCAGCTCCTCTCCTCTTCAACCAAGTCTGTAAATTCCGTTTTGTAACAAACTAGGTTATTTGGGGTATTTAAATGCAGTAGTTCTAGGACAGGAATAAGTAAGGTCCCTGGGCGTGCGGTAGGTATGTAAGGCCCCGTTGAGCATCGGGAGAAATGCCCTGAATTTTCAGCACTCTCGTCTTTGCTATTTTGTGCTTAGTGAGGAAGAAGGCTGGCTTCCTTTGGCTTTTGTAATTATCCTGCACTTTAAAACAAACCGACAGACAAACCCAACAGCACCAAAAGGTCAGTCAGCCGCCTGTCTTCCTCCCAGGCACTCCCTGGCCCTGTCTCCTCCCGGGCATCGCGGTGTGGGAGCAACGCGGCGATCCGAGCACCGGAGCTGCTGCAGAGCTCCCTCTCCTCCAGGGCTGCCGGCGATAGGGTTGGTAGCTCGGGAGTGCCGCAGTGCCGGCCCCACAAGCACCGCGTGCTGAGCACCGCGTGCTGGCTTGGCCTCGGCAGTGCCTGGGGCAGAGGAAGCCCCGCGCGGTGCTGGGCCGGGGGAGCTTCTCGTGCTGGGCCCGGGGGGCTGCCTGTGGCTCCCCGCCGTGCTCAGGGCCCTCTCCTCCAGCGGTTTGGTGGAGCTGCTCCAGCGCGGAACTGTGGAGCCCCAGCCCTGCTCTGTCGGTGCAGTGCTGGGGAGGGAGGTTGAAATCCCTCCGGCCGGAGGGTCAGGAGCTAGTTGTACTGGACAGCTTTTCCGTGGGGGTGTTGCTTCCAGTTGGAGCTTAGAACTTCTGCCTGACTCCACACCTGCGCTGGGGAGCCTACTTCCATCAAATTACAGATCAGCAAGCCGTGCTTTCTGTCCTGCTTTCACCACAGGTTAGATTTCATCGCGGGTTCAACCCCTCCGTGCCCGCCTCACGTAGGCTGGAGGCCAGCAGCCGTAGTTGGGTTCCGTGACTGATAGAGGAGCGTTGTCTCGCACTGAGCGAGGGCAGTGAGTACCACGGGGAGGAAAAGACGGCGGCCCAGAGGTGGCCGATCCTCGTTTGCCGTTATCCTGAGCGTATTTCCAAGTCTCTTTGCAGAAATGGCAGCTGTGTGTGAAAGGGCGGAGCTGAAACGTGTAGAGAAGGCTGTATCGTCTCGCTTCCCGAGAGTAGTCCTCTGTTATAAATGAGTGTTTTATCTACCTCCTAGTCTCGTGTTGCCTCGTGTGGAGTCAAGTATCAATTATAGCGGTAGATCGTGTGTAATTCAATCGGAGTGGATGCTGAAGGGTAGTGAGGAGAGCTACGGCTGTAACGGTCAACGCAGCAGGTCTTGGCAGGGAGAGAACCCAGCAGCAGCGAGTCTTAAACTTCCAGGCAGGATGGCAGCCTGGCAGGCACCACAGTACTTCAGTTTATTCCATCATTTTTGACTTTTCACCTGGAATATCTAATGCTGGCCTCGACAGCCAGCTGTCTCACAGAGCAGCAGCTCCGTGCCGTGCAGTGAGGTGGGTATTTGCTTCTGTAAATGTCGTGTTCCAAGGAGTCCTGCTCCTGCTCAGGGCTGATGACAGCATCCTAACGCGTCAAAAACCAAAGGTGCGGTCGGCATCACCAGCTACGTTACGCTGCTGCTCTTATCTCAAATTGCAGGGAAGCTGTCTGGGATCTACCTGCCACGTCTAAAGCCTCTTGTTTTGTGGTGGTTCGCTTCTGGAGCATCATGTAAGACTAAAAGCTTTCACGGTTAGGCTGAAGTTGTCTTTCTAGTAACCAAAGACTTTTCTAAATTACAGACCCCGTTTGTGGCAGATGTGATTGTTGTTCCTGTCTCCTCTTACCTTCCTTCAGCTACCAAGTAAGAGCTCAGCAGTGCCTGTATCGGTGTAGTTGAGCAGCTCCAGCTATGTCCTTCCTACCCTGGGCTTCTGTTTTAAGCCGTACCTGCGTGTGTTGGCACCAGTGCACGCTTTGGGTTCGTACAAGTCCATAGTGCAGATCGCTGGGAGGCCCCGGTGCCTCTCCCTTACCTTCCTCATGCGATAAGCTGGGGAGCATGGACGTAGAGTCCCCTGCGTTGCTCTCTGGCACCGTGTACTTTGACACTGGTGCATTACGGGGCTGTCTGTGGGGGTCTGAGGTCTGTAACAGGCCTGCTGCCCTCCAGGGGTCTGTGCTCTGCCCTGTTTTAGCCGGTCAGCTAACTCCCGTGTCTCAGCAGCTGTGCTCTTGCAGGCCATGGGGGGTGAAAACACCAGCTGCATCCTGTACAACAGCGCTAGCCCCACAGCAACCCCTGCTTCTTTGTTAATGTTACAGAACTGACTCCGGGATGTGTGGGGGCACCTCACCCTCCTGGTCAGCTGGCTGTGGGGCCAGCAGGTGGTTCAGCACGGGGCAGAGGAGCTTTGGCCAGTGCTGGCTGGTCAAACGCCACCCGCTCCCTTCCTGGGGCGCAAGAGCAGCTTTGGCTCCAGGAGATGACGTGTTGCCAGCAGTGCTGAGCACCTGACAGATGACAGCTCTGTGATTAACTGCTCTGTAAATAGAT
Source organism: Oxyura jamaicensis (assembly GCF_011077185.1). NCBI lineage: Eukaryota > Metazoa > Chordata > Aves > Anseriformes > Anatidae > Oxyura > Oxyura jamaicensis. The sequence goes on from NC_048907.1 coordinate 1,521,860, forward strand.
CCCTAACTGGCTTCGGGATTTCCTCTTTCAGGCTTTGCAAGCTACGTTCTTAAAAGATAGGGGATGATTTTTTTGGAATCTTTTACGGCTGTTTATTATAGGCAGTGGTTTAGTCACTCCAGGAGAGTCTGAGTAGGTTTCAGTTTTGGTTTTGGATTATGGGCAGGCTCTGCCTTAACACACTCCAGTCTGAACTAAGGGCCCCAGCTGTGTAATAACGATGTTAATAACGATGTATTGCTGTTGTGTTACAACAGCTTTTACTTACAGGCCACTTGTCCTTGCTTTGTTGAGACTTAATGAACAAAACCAGCTCCCGCAGCCCCTTAATGCCCTTGCACAAATGCTCCTAGCTTTTGAGCCCTTTGCTTTTAACGGTTTTGCCACTACAGCTTTTGGGGGAAGTGAGGGTGCAGGGCAGGCACCCTGCTCACGAGCTCATGGAGTACTGCAGGGCACAAACAGGAGTGCAGCCCTGCCTCCTGGGATTCGCGCACGTTACCCTCCAGCACCCACTGATACTGACAGAGTAGAGCAGGCTGAAGCCGTGCTCCTGGAAGTGATTTTTGTCCATTAGAGCAATGCAGAAAAACTTCAGATCAGCAGCTGGTGACACGGTTAGGGGTATACAGGACAGGCAGGACTAACCACCAGCCCCAGGCTAGCTGAGAACGCGATTGCTCCCACCTCTCACAATAGCTGTAGCTCCCCAAAGCAGCTGCTCCTGTATTTGTGCAGCCAGGTTCTGGAGCCCACCCTGAGCTCCACCTGCTGCAGGACATCACCTGGTCCAAGCCCTCCTGGAAGCCTCCAAGCTCCGCTCTTACCTTTGTGCAAGGGGTTGGAACCTTTTAGTCTTAATGGCGTTGTTGTGTTGTGTGTTCTGTACAATCATTCCCTCCCATTTTGTACTTACCCACAAAAAAGCCTACGATGGATTTCAGTGTATGGTTGATGTTTGCAATATATACTTTTTTTTTAATATAACAAAATAAATTAGAAAATATTTCATATTTACAGGGGAGTTGCTTTATTACTCATTTGAAGTTCAATGGCTAGCGTGCTGCCCTCATGGTTCACAGAGCTCAAAAGAACTTTCAGTAAGAAATATTGCACATCCTCCTCACCCAGCTGTTTGTTTTACCTCCTGGTAACCTCAGGGCCAAGTCACCCCTAATCTTGCTCTGACTGCGGAATTCAAGCTCAGCAAGTCAGGGCTCCTTAGGCTGCAGTTTTAGCCTAGACCAAGCAAGTTTGCCTCAACATGAGGCAGCAAAGCGCTACAACCAGCCTGGCAGCACCACTGCAGCTTCCAGGCAGGAGAGAGCAGAGGGAATTCCGATACCCTGCCCCTTCCCCTTGTAGCTGCCACAATGCACACCTTGGGGGAACAGTGCTGCCTACCCCCCTCTCAGGAGGGAGCAGAACCTCAGCACTGATAGATACAAAGGTTCTTAACCAGCAGGAGACTCTTTTCTTCTGAACTGAGTTACACCAAGGCAGCACGTCCCTCTTAAAAGGGAAGAACTGTGCTCATCTGTCACGTTGCCACTCCTAGAGGCTCACTGCATTGTGCACAGCTGCCTGCAGGGACAGGAACAGTCTCCTACTCCCCCATCAGAGCAGACAGAGCAGCTTACTGAGATATCCTGATGCTGCATCACCTCAGAAAGTTGAGTGCCAGCCTTATTGCTACGTTCAGACAGCTCTGCCTGCTGCTCGGGAGAAACAACTTCATTCATCTCCATTTCACCTTGTTCTTGTGATTAGTACAGTGACTTAAATACAGCTTGGAGAAAGCTCCTGTTCTATCTGAATCCTTCCTGACTGGTCAGAGCTCTCGCCCTTCGGCTAGACGTGGTGCAGAGATTGACATTTTACAAGTGGAGTTGCAACTTTTTGTTTAAACATCTCCCTGTGACAGCAGGGGACAAGCGTCGATGCTTCCTGGAATGTTACAGCAAGGTAAGGAGTTTTGATAAAACTGAATAGTTTTAAGCTATAAAAAGGTGCCTAACGGACACAAGCAAACTCTCAAAGCACAGCAGCCCTATGGCATCAAAGATTTCAGGGGTGATGCGGGTGCTGGTCTCATCCTGCAGGCTCCTTCCCGTTCCTAGCCATGACAGGGACCAGAAACAGGAACTGCTTCTCATCAAGACTTTGCTTGGGTTGACACCTAGGACAAGAACAGGAAGGAGTCAGTAAGTTCAGTACAAACATTATGTCCTTGATGTGTCCTCGCTGTGGGAAGGAGGTTGCGATGTCCCCTTTTAACAACTGGCATATGAAGACAACTCTTCCCATCAGGACTGCAAAGACAGCTAGCCACTTCCCCTGGGGTATTACAGCTTAGGGTGGAATTTTTCCTTGGAGCTGTCAGCTAAGTACCAAACCTGCCAAAAGCTCACTGGTCAATCAGAAAAACAATAAAAATCACCCCTTTTTCTTCCAGCCACACTTCTCTTTACTGCCTCACAGACACAGGCTGACAGAGGCAGGTTTAGCAGGCCCCTCGGCCTGAACATGAGGAAGGACAGAAGCAAAGTTCCCCCCCTCCGTAGCTACACATGGAGTCAGAAATCAGTCTTGGCTAAGCGGGGAGTTCTGCTGAGACTGCCACTAGGTCCAACACATCCTTCCTTCTCAGACAACCTGCTTGATTTAGCAGATAGGCTTTCTCTCTGTCCCACAACCAATTTCAGAAGTGACTTGGTTGATAAAGGCAACAAGAGGTGGAAAAAGGAGGGGTCAGGTGACGTTTGCAGGTGCATGTTTAGTTTAATCCAGACCCAGACCAGGTTCTCCAGGTTACCAAGCCAAGAGCACCTTGCTCTCTCTCCCCTCGCTAGCTTGGAAGAATAAGTAGCAGTGAAAGTTCAAGTAGAGGGCGAGTAGCTGCAACTCCCAACGAAGCAATTACTCTATTACACATCATATGGAGGCAGACAGTGACTGGGTAATTACATCATGCACCTCTGCTCTGTAAAAGGAATCGAGTCCTCCTGCTGAACTCGCACAACAGGGCCCTTGCTAGGACTTAGCTGTGACCTCTGCAAGGGCTGAGCATCAGAGGACAACGTGAGTCACGCTCCCGGAGCTTAGCTGAGGCCTTACCACTGTCAGTTGTCCATTTTTGGCCTTAAAGATCTGTGACTCCTGCCCAACGGTAAACACCATTGTTCCTTCCTTCCCAGAGCCAATGCGAAAACGAAGACTACAAATACAGACAATCACTTATTAGATGCTTTCCTCACGATAGGCTTTACTCTAAGCCCCCTTTATTTCTGTTCCCTTGGCAAATCTTGTTAGGTTAGAAGATCAGAGCCCTCTAGCTTAGGTAAATTTCCTAAACAATTGCATTACAACATACAGCCCAGAAGGGTTTGATAAATGGTGCGTGCCTGCCTGGGCTGGGCTCTTGAATTTTCCTGGTGCAATTAAGTATTAGAAGATAAGCAGATCTGACCCGGAGAAAACCACTGAACGCAAAGAATCTAATTACAATTGAAATGCAAAGGCCAGACAGAGAAGCTGGAACAGAAGCACGGGTTTCATATGCCAGTTTCAATTTAAGTATTGATTTGAGAGACAGACTGCATCCACCTGCCATTAGCTTGGTGGTGTGACCAAGAAGGTTCCTGTGCTCAGCAATCACATTTTAGGGTCTTCTGAATCTTTTAGGGAAATGAATGTTTATCCTGAAGTGACCCACAGGCTCAGCCCAGCAGGCTTTTCTCAGTCAGAGCTGGTGCTAATGAGATCTGCTCTGAGGCCGCTAAACCCACAACCTCAGGCCCAGGTCACATCAGCAGATGAGCGAGTACAGCCAGACCCAGCAGGCCTGCCAGTAACGCAATGAAAAGCATTTCAAGTACAGCCATCTGTAAACACGTTGGGGCTTTAAGCAGAGGGACTGCGGGCAGTTCTCAAAGCTAAGCAGTCCAGAACCAAGCCTTCGAAGCAGGTACTTCCACAAAACACAGCCTACACAACACTACCCATTCAACTTTCTTACCTTCCCTGCACAACTTTCACCAGATGTTGCTTATTGGCCAGCATGCAGAGTTTACTGACTACCTCAAAGATATGCTCACAGTGAAGGATCACATCTCCCTGGAAACAAAGGAGAGCACAGAGTTAGCTGGCGTTACGCCAGCACATACAGCAGCCAGCAGTTGTACGTTCAGAGAAACTCCTCTCTAGTGCTAGAGCAGCAACTTTTGTACAGAATTGAGTACAGGGCAACTACAACAGCCATGGACCCACAACTCTGACTGGTTAAACATCCTCTCCAGGGACTATTTAGGATTTACAGTAACTTCGACGCTGAACAGAAGCGAAAGCTTTTATGGTAAAACAACAACTGTTTAAGATGTAGCTGATTATCGATCAGTAAACATCAGTAATTGTGTATCTGAGTATTTCAAAGGAAAACATTTGAAGTGTCAGCTACAAGACTATTTCTAACCACACACTGCACAGCAGCGACATTTCATCTTCCTACCTTCTGTTTGTTGTCCTCAGGAACGTGAATGACTACAATCCCATCGCTCAGGTTACTGGTAGAAATACCTTCAGAAGAAACCCAAAGGTTAGAGGAAGGGCAGCCAGGCAGTTACACAACGTGATCAGCACCATCCCCTCGGGGTGCTGTTCTCACGGGCAGTGACTCCAGCACTGGCTTGTTTACAGAAGTCCCATTCCTGAAGAGGGGCTCTGCATCTTCTTAAGGATGCAGGAAGTACATTTCCCTACTTAGACTAATAAAAAGGAGCATTGTTTCATTATGTTCCAAGTTTTTAAATACCTTCTGAAGATCACTTTCTGCCATCCATTATCGAGTCCACATTTCCAACAGTAAGCAAGCATTAAGCATTTGCTCCATGCCCTTCCATGCTATCATGAAAGTACTACAATCAGCGTTCTTTCGAGGCACTTGGGGATCGTTAGTCCTGCCACAGAACAGTTCCCCCGCCTCTCCTCAAACCACTGCTTACTTCTAGTTCCCCAACCCAAGAAAAAAAATCTCTCGACGATTCAGAAGCTTGTCTTTCCCCAACCACAGGGTCACGGACAGGAAGGGAAGCCCCACACCCATTTCCACCATTACCTTTCAAAGTGGCGTAGTCTATTTTCTGCTTGATCTTTGCCATCTCCACCACATATGCCGAGGACTGGGTCAGAACAAGCAGCCGCTCTCGTGCTTTGAACCCGTTCCTGTCGTACTTCACCACGGGGGTTGCATACTGAAAACAACGAGGCGGTGTCAGCATTTGTCTCCCCAGCAAGGCCCCGCTCTGGAGGCAGCTCAGCAGGAGGGAACACTGCACTGAGGAGCTGCAGTGTACAGCTCACAGCACCTGCTGCAAGCCTCTGCTTATGATAAGCTCATATTTTGGTGTCCAACACCCTCTCACCCCCCTCCAGCCCATCTGTCCTCCCTTTTTAACACTTTGCATTCAGATAACAGAAGCGTGTTTAGAGAAAGATGCTTCACCCACGCCCATCTCTGCCATAAGCACAGGAAGAGCAATGCACCCAGCAACGCTCTTCCAGCTCATTGCAGTCCAAGTAGGGTTAATGATGCTTTTTAAGCTTTTATTAAAGGAAATGTTAAAAACTGTTTTGTCTGGGTACATTCTGGGACCTGTCTCCGATGTAAGAGCAAGGAAACACTGCACTGCTATTTAGCAGCCTGCCCTGCCACCTAGGAACAGCTGCAGGACAGCCTCGGGCATCATGGATCATGCCGTCTGCACGACTGGCTCCAGGACTCAGGATCTGAACGCAGCCAGTGCAAGGGCAGCACCTGCTGATGGGCTGCTGAGTTCCAGCTTTCTTCCCTTACCTTGATCTTCTCACCTTGGATGAGCTGCAGTACTTTGGGGTTTATATCATTCTCTTCTGAGGATTTAAACCAGAAAGACAAACTGAGTGCACGTGACAGATTGCCACCGCTCCCACCAGCAAAACAACAGAACTGCTGCATTATTTGCCTTAACCCCATTCATCCTTGTCCCACCGGTACGCTTTCTTCTAAACCAGTGGTTTAGATGCTACTCCTAAACCTATGTCAGTGATTTTACTGCGTGATAAGTAATCCATGCTGGGAATTGCTGGCTGATTGTGGATCTGTCCTTGGTTCAGGCTCTAACGCAGAAGGACTTGTGCTGAGAAGAATCCAGGTCACTTTTCTTTCTGCACAGTGCTTCAGCTGAAGCTGTCCAGGAGCTTCCAATAACAGCGGCTCCAGTCCTTGGGATTTGATCCCCACAGCTGGCAATGCTGCATTGCAACATCCAGCTCAGCTTCTCTGCTTCAGCACTGTAAGAACAGGTCCCCATCAGCCCCAGCTTTTTATGCTTGGTTTTATGGCCGTATACCACGAGATATTCCAGATACTCCCAGCGAGAGAACAAAGGTGGGCAGATTGATTGCCAGTGGCCACTAAATGGACAGGGCAAGGGAATTCAAATGGTTGGGTTCAAGCCCAGCAGGAGATGCTGCCTCTGTCAGGCAGGAGTTTCCTCTCAGAAACTTGATTTATTTTGTCAACATTTCCCTGACCTAGGACCACAAGGCCAAGTCCTTCAGGAGGTTTGGTGTGTACTCACTCAGTCGAGTATCTGCAAAAGGCTGGTTTATGCTCTGCGGGTAGCCTTCCTTCTTCCCTCTGAAAACGGCACTTGCTACAACTTTTTGCTGTAACTGTTTTGAGAAGGAACAAAACATCCTTTACCCTCCCAGAGTTTGTCCATGGGCAACAGCAGCAGTTCTAGAGTAAACAGCAATCCTGAACAACGCCATTCTTGCACTTAAGCAATATCTACCTGGCTCATGCATAATTTTTTCCAGAATCTTTACCTTTTTATTTGGTATTACACAGGAGTAAACTAACAAGGACTAAAGAGTCTTACAGATCCTTCCTTTCTGATTGATGGATGTATTCTATTTCAATGAAATGCAGTTTTAACACCGTAAGATGTGCATCTGTAGAACTGCACCGTACACTGCAAGTGCCACTGAAACAATTCCAGTCTCAGAAATGTTTGCTCAGCAAGAGGAACAGTGGCCAGTCAGAAAGTACAGTTTGCATTTGAAAGAATTCACCAGCAAGCACGTATCACATGTTCACAGCGTGTTTCAACTTGCGTGTTAGCATTCCACGTGGTAGTTACCTGCACTTTCCTCTCAGCAGTGACACCTCTGCAGTATTTTCTTACTAGGTTCCTAATGCAGATTTTCTTTAGCATCTCAGATGTCTGCATTAAAAAAAAAAAAAAAAGAAGAAGAAGAGAAGTGAGGCTGTGCAGACAACAGCTCCTGCAGTCCTAAAGGCAGCTTGGATCAAGTTTGTTAATATCCAGTCTCTAATCCATCTCTGCTCCCCCAGCCCGACCTACAGAACACCTTTATTACCAGAGCAAGGTCACTGCCCACGCAGCAGCTGAAGGACACAGGACACCAAGTGGCTGAGTTATTACCAGAGCTACCGAAAGCAGCAAACGCCAGCTGTCACCCACACACGACTGCAGCGCTGTGCAGGTAGCATGCCATTAGCGTTATTCTTTACGATACCTTTAGCTTTTTATCTTCCTGTGCCCACCTGCCCTGCTGCGTACTGGCCACAACCAGCATGGGAGTGATCTGTTCTGGGCCCAAGCTAGACTGAGGGCAGGATCGAAGAGGCAGTAACAAATATCGGCAGCTGTTTCTAAATGAATATTCTGCTGGAAGCAGTTAGTTTGTCCAATTTGCACACTGTGGATACCTGTCCTGCCAAATCCCAGACACAAGATGAAATGCTACAAGTCTATCTGTGCTGACAGTTTCAGAATTAATGCCATGATGTTTTGTTTTTAGTAGAGCTCATTAGTTCACTTCTCTGTTAGCACATCTTCCATTCTACCGCTTAAAACAAAGCTCCCTCCTTCCCCTTGGAAACCTGAGTGACAGTGCCATCCCTCCCACTCCTGTCCTTCCCCAAATACAAAGGATCTGTGTCCCCTGAAGGCGCTGCCACCATGCACACAAATGACCACAGAACAGAAGCCATCTTTATCACTCCCAAAGCCTACAGCAAACCTCACCTCTTCCAGGATAGAAGGAGGTCGGAGCCAGCTCTTGTCCAACACATTTTTTGGAACATGGTCTCTGAGCTTCATGAAGTAGTTGTACTGCACAAGCCGCACAAATTCAATGTTCTCTGGGCAAAGAGGCTTCTTCCGATTGATGAAGCCATTTATGAATCTACAAAAAACATCCACACTCTTACACGTTCATGTTTTTCCAAATTTCATTGAAAAAATAAAACCAGTGCCTTGGATTTAAAAAGGAAGATAACCACCACTTCAGAAGTAGTGTTTAAGGGTGTGGAGAGGCAGGACCACGTAAAAGTGGTGAGATACCTGAAGAGAAAGGACAGGCATGCAAAGGATTCGTTTGGAGATCCTTTGGAGATCCAGAACACCACAAATCTGTACAAGTTGGAAAATTCTTGAAGAGACAACAAGATTTACTGATCAAGCCTAGCTGGCAACTCTACTCTTAACTACAGTGATAATTTAGAAATAGATATGAAGATGGTTTTGACTATCACCATGCTATGACCCATCACCTGTAGCCCTCCCCATGACAACCACACAGTGATAATTACTTCCTGATTATCTGAACAGCCCATGTCCTCTTCTTGGCCTCCTTCCGTGCCAGTGCTCCACGCCAGCAAGCCTCCAGCTTGATAGCTGAAAGAATTAGTCGGTTACTCGTGTTAGTGTCAGAGGTCCTATGCAATGCTACTTGTGAATTCACAGAGCAGGAATTATAACTGTCTCTTTGCAGCTCTTCCCACAAGCTGATTTTTACAGTAATAAGCTGAGAACATTTTATTCTCCATAATAATTGGCTGATCCAGCACTACCTGCACTGAAAAGCTCAACATCAAAGCAGTGTCAGACCTTGCCATCATTCAGGCTCCCCCTGTACCCTGTGCACAGCACGCAGACCATCTTAGAAAGCTGGCCTTTGAGCCTCTAGTATTACGCAGCAGCCTGTGCCCTGTGATCAGGAGGTTTAATCCCCTAGCAGTTAGATGAGCAATGCCTGGGCACCCAAAACCCATCCCCACATGCACAGCAGAGGGTGCTGCCGCTGCACAGCTAACACCTGGGGCCTGGGAGAGGCCAAGAGCAGTACGTGGTGTGAGGAGCTGTACAGAACCTAAAGGGGCCTCTAACTTTTCCACACAGTTACCATCTGCATCTGAACCTAACACTCAAAGACCTGTGGGGAAGCTGTGAGTGCTACCCACAGCAAAATGGATTCGAGACTTCCCCACGCTACAACTCCTATTGGAAAACATAGCCCTGAGAAGGGAATCCTTGATACCTGCTTCTCTCTTCTTCTGGTACTCCCTCTTCCCAAGGCATCCTTTGTATTTGGCTTGTAGTCTTGAAACTGGCAAAAAAGCAGAGACATTGCTTGTATCTACAGAATCACTGCATTTAGGAACTGTGCTCAATCTCACAGTGACTAGACACCTTGTGCAGGATTTCCTGTGTCTGTCGCATTCACTGTGCACAGGAACAAAGGTGCCAGCAAACCAACAAAACAGGAAGAAAAGCAACCCGTGGCATCCCTGTCCCTGGGGAAAGGGACTAAGTGCATCCAGGCACCGTCCAACAGCGTCACTAGTATGACTGAAATGGGGAAGTAGCTCTAAAGGAGGCGTATACCCAGGACTCGGGCAATATAGCTACTGACTTGTCCCCACCCCGTTAAAAGGCTGAGTTTTCCTTAGAATCTCCAGAACTCTGCAGACCAGGGAAGGTCTCAGCTCTCATCATATTCATCTGCTACATGGGTCTGGAGCCCAGAAACACTGTCCACTCAGGCTCTGCTTTTCATCTGTCATAGAATCATTAAGGTTGGAAAAGACCTCCAAGATCATCTGGTGCAACCATCAGACTATAGGATGAACTATATGAGAAAGGGAACCACAGCCATACCTAGGAGGTGCTTTCTGAATTCAAATGCATCTTCAGTAGCAAACAGAGTCTTTGGGAAACGAATGAATATTTTGGTTCTGAAAAAGAGACCAGGAAAAGAGACAATTTGTTCATAGCGAGCCATCATTTCAGCTGCCCTAATCAGGCTCAGACCTCCAGCTAGCTGTAGGACTGACAAGTTAATGTCTTTCCTCATTTGTCTAGCTGGCACATCCCAAAAAAGGCAGGCAGGTTGCCTCAGGCTGCTCAAGCAAGCAAGAAGGCCTGGAGCTGAACCAAGGCAGCCCATCCCTCGTAACCCAGAGACGGAGGGAACATGGAGGGAACTAGGCAGGATTCAAGCTTCCATGGAAATACAAAGGGGAAAATAAAGTGGAAAATTATGCATCTGAGCTTCTTATTGATCCCCTTGCCCTGTGTTCTGTATGCCTTTGGGGTAAGTTTACTTGTTTTAAAGTCACTAAGTCAGTAGCCCTCAGGTTCGCAGATCCAGGTAGGTCTGCCCAGTTCACATGGTAAGCGAGAGCCAAGCTTTAGGGACCTGTTCACACTACCATGTCTTGCAGCTGTCTGGAAGGATAGCGTGGTGGCTTGTAGTCAGACAGAACAGACAACCCAAAATGGCAAGCACCATGCAGCTGACCAGCACAGATGACAGCTAGAGAAAGGAAGTTTACCTCCCTAACTTGTATTCCTCAGGCTTATAACCAATATGCTTGATGAGCCTCTCCACACCCTCAGCTGCTGGCCCGTGCCAGTGTGGCCAGGTAGCTGGACACAAGGATTTATACCTGAAAGATGAGCAAGACATAAACATTAATTAATTGACATTCGAGGAATTTTTCCCTGAACAACCTCCACTACCAATTTCTACTCCTCACTCAAGGCACAAGATGCTGAAGCAGATCGAAGTGGATATAGGCAGCCTCTGCATCTCCTAACTGTGACTTGGCATTTAAACAACCCTTGCTCTAAAGCCCTTTTGGGTGGGCAGATTGTACCTGGCTAAAGGGAAGAACAGCTCCGCTTACCTTTGCAAGAAGAGTTCGTACTTCCTCCGATATGCAAAGCCAGCTCGTCTCACCCGCAAGTGCTCCATCAGTCCCAGGTATTTCACCTGATGTCGGATCAGGAAATCATCAAACTTCCCTGTAGTATGAACAGATACATTCAGTGGTAAATACTGTCTGTGAAAGCTCACTCACACATTCATCTATTGGGACAGATACGGAAAAATTAAATCCACAACTACCCAAGGTGACATCTTAGCTATCTTAACTAAGAAACATATGCATGTTGTCCCTAGCTATAGCTAAAGCCTCCCCCTCTTTGTTCCCTTATCTCAACTGTGTGCTCAGCTTAACGCCTTACCAGGCTCCTTGTTCTCATTTGGTTTAATACAGCGCACGTAAGAAGGCTCCTTGGACATCAAGATTTCTATTAGACTCATCAGACTGTTTTTGAACTGGGTTGCAACCTAAGATGACATTGAAAAAAGCTTGTTTAGCTTTGCAACTCAAGCACTGCGGTCAATGAAATCAACTTGTTCACTGCACACTTCTTAAAACTAAGTAAAAGGCTGACATATGCATTAGTACCACAAAGCTTTAGAAGCATAGTTAATCATCGGTTAACTGGACAGAGTGCTTAGCTGGAATATTTGAATCCCTGCCATACATCTGGACACGCAAGGTAGCTCTTCAGAAACTGAAGGCTGCTAGATGCTGTGCACAGAGCTCATTTTAGAATGATGCATTAATAACAACATTAAGGTCTGTCACACTGGTTGCTGCTGTTTCAGCAGTATCACTGTTGAACTACCAGGAAGTTACCAGGAATATAACATCAGAAAAAAAAATCAGGATGAGGGACAGGAACAGCAGTTAAATCAAGACTTGGGAAGTTCAGTTTATATTCAAAGTTAAGACTAGACATTGAACTCACAGTCTCTGGCCGCCTCCTGTTGTCTAGTTCTGACAGTAAAAAGCAGTCCCTAATGATTCCATTTTTAGAGTTGCACAGCACCTGAAACAGGAAAAATGAGAAAGTGTTATAGTTAGCGTGAATACCCTAACTCTGATGCTTTTAAGCTTGAGCAGCACGGCTGTAAGGATCTTTAACAGAGAACTTCAAGCAACAGTCTCTAGTGCCGAACGTTAAAATAGAAGTGACCCCTGCAGCTATCTGACTTGCTTCACATGTACAGCATCATGGCTAGAAGTTACGTATCTATTAGGATAGCATGTTCTGTATTAAAGGCTAATCTACAAAGTTTATAGCCTGGCTTTCCAAGTTCAAGTCCTCTTGAGTCATCAGGTCACCTATGGGTCCAGCATGAAGTTGCTGTATCTGTCTTGCAGATAAATTCATTAAGAGCCTTTCAATTGATTTTGATTTCATCTAAGGATAATCCTCTTCTACCTAGGCAGGCTTCATGTAAATGCCTGAAGAACACTACAGAGAAATACAGGTTCCTGGTTGCTACAGAGATTAACTATACCTTCTGCGAAACATCTCTGTTTCAAGCAAGATAGTGTACAAAAACAGCATGCCCCTTTTCTCTCTTACCTCTTTCAGGTTTCTATATAGCAGATCATTGTTCTTTTCCAGAAATCCTGAAGAGAAAAAAGAAGGTTTAATTCTGTTTGAAGGCTATGCACTTCTGTGCTAAAGTTTCAAGAGCTTAGGAAAAGACCTGATTTTGCTGGGAGGCAAGAACTCAGCATACCAGCAGCCCTGGTACCCTCCCCACAGCCACCCTGTGTCTCAGTGGGACTGCTTAGAATATGATGGTGAGCATTATTTATCAAGCCACTGGAATATATTTCCTGCTGTAACCACTACCAAACACTAGTTCAACAGATGCTTTCTGAATCTGACTCTAATCAGTGGCAGCCTGTTGCCCAAGGAGTACAGGGCAACACATTTGAGTTTCCTTCCACAACTCAGTGCAGGTAAGTATCACTGCTATGAAAGTCGTCTCTGCAGTGCTAAGGTTCTGTAGCAGGAGAACAAATTCATTTTCATTTTCCTTCTGAAAATTTACATCCTGGGAATTCACACTGCATTTGTGTTTAAGACTTCCCAGTAACAGTATCTTCAGATATTTTGTAATTCAATTTCACGTGGAGTTATTATCTACCATATTGGCTTAAGTGCTCAAGTAACTTCTGGTCTGGCATTTTGTTCACTCACCAACAGCACAGTACGTGACTTCTCCTGCATAATGGAGGAGGCGGAAATCCACCCAATCGATTGATTTTCGTGTTTTCTGATCTGCAAGCTTGCGACTACAGGGAGAAAAAAAACACAGAGAAAAAGCAGGAAACAGATTTCCTCAGCTTGTAGAAAGTGACCTGCACAAAACCCAGCTGTATGACTGCTGGAAGTCTATTAAATGCCTGTTCCTATCAACATGGCTCTGATTATACAGTTATGGCCCATAATCAAAAGATTATCTCTTCATTCTTAACAGCTAGTAGCAGAAGCCAGTGCTAGAAAATGAGAGTCATCTACCACACACTACTGAAAATACCTGCAACCCGTCCATTGCCATTTGGCAGTGATCACACATTCTGGATGGTATTAAGATTTCCTCTTATAACATTTATTTAAACATACTCTCATTGCCTACATGCTAAAAAGATCACCAGCTTCCTCAGTCTCAAGCTGAAACCAAAAGGAAAGGAGTGTTTGAGATATTTTGCCCTAGAATAAGAACACAAATACAAAGGAGGAATCAGTTTTTGAGAACAGCAGAAAAATTTTAGTAAGCAAGGGCTGGAAAAAAAAAGAGCAACTTAATTTAAGTTTCAGCTTTGTAAGCAGTCCCTAACAGCACAGAATTGTGTCACAATAGCACATTAGTAGAAAGTTTCCTTCCAAGAACATTACCAAATACAGCTTCTGTTTAAGTAGCTCTAGCACTTCTATCTAAAGCTTTTAATCAGGCAGAGCAGTATTAAGGCACATTGTGGTGACAAGGAAGTTGGCTACAAATTTTCCACTTAGCTGTAATGATCAGAGATCTAGAAACAGTGACAACTCAGCAGCATGACTCTGAGTTGATGACTAGTGAAAACCTTTCAGTAGGCTTCTGTTAGGATCTGCCAGAACAGCCTAGCGTGCATGTGTTAATCAGCCAGCAAAATCAAGTCTTCAAACATTACAAATTGAGTACTAACTAAAGTGCTATTCATGTGGGACATTCTAGCACGGACATGTTTCTTTTCTCTTCAGATCCCAAGCTCATACACTTCAAGATGAACTCCTCCAAACACATTTATGTACACCTCACAGCCTGGGGTCCTAGGTTCCTCCTCTTCACAATACCTTCAGCTTTCCCTGAAGTCAGCTTGGGACAAACTATTTTAATACTCACAAGATTGGTCTTTTTTTTTTTTTTTTTTTTTTTAATGCAGTACACACCAACATGGAACAAAGCAAGATTCAAAGATCTGCCACCCACTAGTAAAAAAAGACCAGAAACCCCACCACGACCTCCATAATACCCCGGATAATACCCTACTAGGGTAGCACGTTACAGTGGGAGACAATGGACAGGCTGCTTGATCTTCTCCAGTAAAAAGCAAAACTGTTCCCTCCCCAGTACTCTGTTATGGGTGAGAGGTGGAAAGAGTTTCCTTTGTGGTAAGATACAAAGCATAAATGCATACGTCACAAAGTGGGCATGGTCTCCTACTTTCTCTTCCAGCTTTTCCAAGAAGCTCAAATCAGTTGCTTCACCAGGTCGTAAGCATTCTTCATCCTGAAACAGCAGGCAACAGACTGAGCGCTAATTCCACTTCAAGCTTGGCTACGTGACTCTACAGGAAGGGTACTGGATTTCTTACTAATTAGGGTTTGCAGTCAAAAAAGTATCATCATCAGAGTAACTTGTGTGCTCAAGTCTCTTCCATTTCAATTAACTGAAATGAAAAAGGTACTTGGTATTGCAAAATAGGATCCTCGTGGAAAACTCCACGGAGAGTTCCCTTCAGCCTCTCCTATTTCTCCTGCCATCCCTAAGAAGGCACAGAGGGTGTCTCCTTCAGATCAGCAGTTTAGGAGCAGTAACAACAGAAGGGAAAGTAAACAAGAGCAAGACCGAGCTCAGGAGGAGGAAGGCAGTTTGCGTTCTTCCTGCCTGCATGAGCCCTTCTGAAACATCAGGCATCAAGGCTAGCAAGTCACATAAGCACATAGATGGGATGAATTGTCACTTTTACAAGAGTCTGAATAGCTGGCTTCAGGTAGGAGAAAGAGAGAGAGAGATCTAAGTCTCTTAGCCAGCAGAGAAAGTTGCTGTAGAAGCAGCATAGTTCTTTTAAAATCCACTTTTTTTTTTTTTTTTTTTTTAAACAAGTGGATATTCTGCTTTGGAATCTTTGATTATGAAGTCTGGCTATTCGTTAGGTTCTGAATAATGCAGAACCATCACATAATTAGAAAAAAAAAAGTTATTATGAACCATTACAATAGAGCACAGGCAGGCACGATAATTTAAGCAGCACAAACTCTGTTCTCACCAGGATGGAGATTATTCCTTTATGCTTCTGCTCAACCAAGTCACAGATGATCTTATTGTTAAAATATGGAATTGGTTCCCACTGGAAATAAAAGGAGAAAAAATAAAGGGTTTATAGGGAGGGAAGCCTTTTCCTAGCAATTTTTAAGTTCTTTAGGGCCAGGCTCTGATCCCACTGAAGATCAGTATAGCAAATGAGAACCAAGCACAGCAATCCATTCCCCCCACATTACAGTCTTCCTGTTCTCAGCAGCCTAGACAATCCTCCTATTCTCTGTGTTAGTGCACTCCCTCTTTCAATGTCTTGCACCGTGGAGTTCATTTCTACAAGGATATCGTGCCTGTTAACCTTTTGAGTTTTGGGGACTGTCCTACTCCTTTCACAGATGATACAAATTAAGTCTAGGCTAAATTACACTGCAACAGTGGTTACAGAATGGGATCTATGGCTATCCTATACATCACATGATGAACCGTCCTTTGTGAATTTCTCCTGAGTGAGAGAATGACAGGTATATCCTATACATCACATGATGAACCGTCCTTTGTGAATTTCTCCTGAGTGAGAGAATGACAGGTATACCCTGAAGCAGAACAGATATACAGGGGAAGTATTTAAAGTGAGTATATAAATATACAAAAAGGATAGCTTCCAGTGTGGGCAGAAGGAAACATGGCGATTAAAAAAAAGCAAGATGCCTTCTTCATTGACGATCTAAAGCATTCTGTGTAGCAGCTGTTCAAAGGAATAAGAGGGGTGGGGGAATAATAAATTACCTCTATTCCTTCCAGTTCATACTCTTCCTGCTCTGCTTTCAAGGTCATCTCAATCAACAGCTGCTGGAGTTTCTCATTGCAGTAATTAATGCAGAACTGCTCAAAGCTTCAGAGTTGTTAAGTGAGAATTAGTTTTTAATAATTTCATGAATACAGTCTTATTTCTCACACCACAACCTACTGTTTCGCAGTCAAACAGTCTACTCCTCAGCAGATCAAACCCCACAGTTTTTTTAAAATGAAAAACAAGTTAATTATTTTAAAGTAATTGCTCCCTTTTATCTACCTGCTCCTTAACACTGTAACCAGATTAGAGGTCTTGTGTGGGTGGGGAGACAGAGGGAAGAATTGGTCAGGCCTGCCTCTGTCTCCCTAGACATGAATCTTGTCAGCTGTGCTGCAGTCCTGAAGTCCCAGCACCCACCCAGGACACTAGGCTGGGCAAAGAGCTCATTCAGGTCACAAAATCCTAGAACTTGGGCAGCTGGTATAACTGGCATCTCCACAGCACTCCTTCACTTGAAAATGTATGATGGGCCTGAAGTGATTAGGAAAAACAGAACTGTATTTGACTTAAAGCTACTTTTTAATGTTCTTGTTTTTAAAGCTTTAAAACTTCCTCCTAAAAGGGTGTGCATACTGCATAAACTCCTCCTACTCTGTTATACCAATGGCTTAAATCAGGACAAGCAGTCTTAGCTAAAGCTTTCACCATGGGGATCAGCTAATCTGGAGCATTTGCAGACACCTGTAGCGTGTTTTTGCTGGGACAAGACTGTGCTCAAGAAGCCCTGTAGCACTCAGCACATGCTCCTGCCACGAGGGCAGATTACCCCAGGTCTCAGGAGCTGTTGTTACCTGTTTGTGTCCAGCACTTCAAAACCATAGATATCCAGCAGGCCAATAACTGTTTTCCGAGTTGAATCCTGTTGAAGACACCATTTGTAACCGTTGTTTCAGCTGCTGCTTCCTCCCTGCATGATTTCATGTTCTTTTTTTCACCTAAATTTTAAACTTTCACTTTCGGAGCTTCATGTCACACACCAATGGAGTGGCAACAAAGCAGGTAGGTAACTGCTAAAACTATTTAACATACCCCCTTCCACACTTCACTAAACAGTTTTCCAGCTTAGAGCTGTGGGATGCCTCTACATCAAAATGCCCAAGATATTTGGCAACGAGCGCTGTAGGGCCCCACTGGAAGAACTCAGTGTTTAGGTGGACACTAGACGAGTTACTAACCTTGTTGGCTAGAGAGCCATTAATTTTGTTGACCAGCCAAGTGAAAGTCCGTCCATAAATTGCCTTTGCAACTGCATCCCGAGCATAGAATGCCAGATCCACATTCAATGGGCTTAGGACCTAAAAATGAAGGTGTTTGCCAGGTACAATAAACAACACAACTGATCAGAGCAAACTTCTGCAAACCCAGTTCACACTTCTGGCTCGGAGAACTAGCAATTGCTGTAAGCTGAGCACTGAGCTACAGCGTATCTGAACTGTGACTAGCTAGATCTTTATTTACTATTACCATTATTTCAATCATTTCAGTCTGGTAAATCTCCACAGGACTGTGATTCTACATTTTGGAGAGTATTAAATATAGAAAAGTGAGGAAGAGTATTCTGAATTCTTTTTAGTTTTATTTTATTAAGCTTTGTACAAAATGCTCAAAGAACACTTTATATCCGAGCTTTCCTCTATTTATGCAGTCTAATTTCCCAAGAAGCACTTCAGGGACAAAACAAAAGGAAGTTGGCTCAAATACACGGCTGCTTGCACATGTTTTTTTCTAGCTTTGTAATAGATACTACTTCATTCAGCAGTAAAATTCAAAACTAAATGTATATAAATATATAGTCCCAGTATTAAAGTCTCAGGCTAGAACAGCAAGGAAACACGGGTGAGAAGGACAGCCAGAGTTATCTGTTTTTACTGTAACTCTGCTGAGAGCAGAGCTCCTCATCTGTCACTACCACTAGCTGCAGTGGCTCCCAGCTGCTAGGGCTGCACAATACTACCCCTTACCTCTTCGGATCGGGCTTCGATCTTCCGATGGGTGAGGGCTTCTTGCAGAATGGACAAGTGGACACCTAGCAGCTGTAAAGGAATAAATACTGCTCTCAGCATGGCCAACAGGAGACTGCTTACACAGCATTGTGTGATTGTTAAGGCATATTACATCCCCCCCCCCCCCCCCCCATTCAAGTGTTCACACACTGTGCTGGGGGGTAAGGGGGGGGCTACAGTTTGAGATCATTTATAGCAAGACCTGGGTATTAAAATAGCTATCTGTGTCTGTTCCCCAAAGCAGACAAAGAGATAAACAGCACGGTTAAGGCTTTCTTCATGCCATTTGTAATACTAGCACTACCTGGGAAGGGAGAGATACCTTTGAAATCCATTTGATCTGAGCGCCATTGCGAATGATGGCATGTCCGTTGCTATCTTCTTCAAACTGAATGTTCCCAAGGTGCAGGACACTAGCAACAATTCCAAAGAGATGCTAATAATGAGAAATACACCATTAGAAAACAGGTTGCCACAGCTCCATGGAATGGGACTAATTTTCTCTGCAAATGCTCATAAACAGAGTATGGCTAGGCTGAAGGAGGTGGTTCAGACAGTCTGTTTCAGATATCACAATGTACCAAGCAGTAATGTTCCCTACTCACCCACTCCACCCTCCACCTCACCCCTTGAAAAAGATGTCCTCTTCCAGCCTTAATGGATCTCCCAAGCAGGACTGCCTCCATCACTTTCAGAGAGAACACCGCGCTCCTTACATTGCATTCACTTTAGCAGGCTCATTCTCTTTTCATTTCCTTACCTCTAAATCTTTCTCAGTAAAGTCAATGATAGAAAAAGCTTTGCGGACTATTTTCCAGTCATTCTTGTCATTGATAGAAAACACTTTGGCACATCGACCCTACACATTGAGAGAAAGATAAATTAATACAATTTGTTGGTAAAGCAATTTTATCATCAACAACAAACACAGTCTGGCCACAACACTTTCATTTCCACTTTTCTTCGGCTTGTATAGATGCAGTCTGCACCCTTAGGCCATCACATCTGCAACAGTTCCTGCTACAAAAGCAGCTATGTTTGCAAACAATCTGCCTCTGAGTTTCATCCTAACGTGACACACAGGGAGATGATCACAGTGGTTTGCAGAGCACAGTCTTGGTAAGTGAAGAAAGCTGCATTGGGAGATCCTTACAATTCCACAAGTGGGAGAGAGAGAAGTTCTCACTGACCTGTATGAGATAAGCGTACTTCTGGGGGTTGCGCTCCAGCCCAAGCCAACAAAGAAGATCCTTGTCTCCACCCTCTAATAACTGGTAGAAAATATGGAAATTCCTCTCTCCGTGGTTTTGATGGACAACTCGGGATTTCTCAATCAGGTAGCTGAGGATGTGCCCTCCTACTGGAGCTCCCTAGCAAAACAAAGGGGTCAGATCAACCCCAGAAGCTACATAACACCGAGAGGGCTGTTTGTCCACATGTAGGAGGAAGCAGCAGCATCAGGAGATGCATGTTACTGCTCTTACTTACCTGCTAGCTTTTCTGTTTAAGAGTTAGTATCCAACAGCAGTACAAGCTGTATGTAAAGAGTTTTCTGTCCTCCTAGGGCAACTTATGCTTTATAATATATATTAAGTTTCTACTGAGTACCAGCAGCATTGCCAGTAAAGTAGGAAGCTTTCAGGATATATAACTAGTCACCTTACTTACAAAATGCAAGACCTGTAAAAGTAAGGTCAGAAATCTGCAGTGCTAGTAAGCCTTAATAAATCCTCTGCTGCCTGGTAAGTGTCCAAGAGGTTCACTGATACAGCTTGCTTTAAAAGCAGTCCATTAAGTTTGTTCTCACCTTAAAATCAAATTGGATATCCATGTATTTCCCAAATCTACTTGAGTTGTCATTACGCAGAGTTTTTGCGTTTCCAAAAGCCTATGGATAAATAGATAAATTGAGTCACTTCTCATCTTGTCGAGAACCTGACACCCAAAACAGGACAGAGTTCTGGTTACAAGGGTTTGCTGCCTCAGCTGAGGCTCACTACAGCATCTAGAGGGATTAAAGAAACATGAACTAATGTATTCCACAGCTTCAATTGGAACTCAGCTAAACAAATTATGTCTGTTTCCAGTGTAACCTGTAACTGAAGCCACAAGGAACTCTTGTATGGTGTACAGTTTCTCCATACTCCCAGTTTCAGCTATTCTCCATTATTAAACCAAGTTTAATTTTTCTCAATATTAAATGACATTAAATCCTAAGCATTTCTCAGACATTGTGCTACAAAAGAGGCCATTCCTGGATGCAAGTGTATAGACAGACATTAAATTCTTGTGGAGTGAAGCCATCACTAACTCTTTTTCATTATGTCCATTTAGTTTTTACCTCCAGAACAGGATTGGACAGTAGCAGACGATCACGGACGATCTGCAGCTGCTCTGTAGTTGGACAGGTTACTGCATAGTATTGCAAAATCTTCTTGGAAGCCTCTGTCTTTCCAGCTCCACTCTCCCCAGAGATGAGGATGAAATGGTTGTTGTATTCGCTGCACATCACCCGGTAGGCATTGTCAGCTATGGCATATCTGAACAAGGATCACAGGAAGTATTCAGAGAGGAAGCATCCATCAGAAAGGTGTGTAGTCCTCAATTCACATCACAGGCGTTGGATGCGATGGGAAATCAGAGCTCAAAACAAGAGTCTACAACCTAGAATCTCACAGTAAAAACAGTCTGAGGGACTGACAAGGCTTGTTCTTCTTCCACTGTTGATACAGGATTTAAACGAGCTGCATGTATTTATGGTGAACATAGTTTACAGGCAGTAAAGACTCCCTCTTCTAAAGTAGGGTTGTGATTCCAGCAGAGGGAAAATCCCAACTTCTGCTTATAGAGACAGACACAGAAATAACCAGGAGTGGAGCCTTCATCATACATGCTAATTAGCAAGGAAAAAGGAGGAAAACCAAAAAAAAAAACAACCAACTCCAATCACCTGACAACTTCCAAGCACCAAAAAAAATCTGGCTGAGAATTCTGATTTTCAGATTTCCTCCCCCTCCTGCCCAAGGAGAGGCCGTGCATGAGCATTACGCTAGCCTTGAAGACACGCACAGGGCTATTTCAGTGTCTCATCTCCTACAGTTCCCCCAGTATCACTTCTGCAGCCCTTCTGTTCCCCTTTTACTCTCACAGTCAGCTCAAAGACAAACAAATTCAACCTTACCTACTGAAAGGTAAGAATATCAGCATCCACCAGACCTAGTGACTCTGGGTACATATCCTTGTTGCTACTACACAGCATCACAGGGGAAATCCAACGTATTAATATAAGCTGAAGTTTTCAGGGTTCTACTTACAGATGTGGTGGCAGTTCAAAAAAGTTCACCCCTCGATAAAGCTGCATCTGTGTCACTGTGTAGATATCCAGCTCTTTGTAAGGGTTGACAGATACAAGAAGAGTACCAATGTATGTCTGCAGGGAGAAAGACCATAAACAAGTAGGAAATCTGTACCATCACTAGAATGACAGCTCCTGAAAGACGAGTCAAGTACAGCAGGACATTATGTGAAAACAACTGGAAAAGATGGCACAGAATGGGAAAAAAAGAGAACGACCACCTCCCCTCTCCCCCTAAACACAGCCTCCCTCCACCAAAAAAGAGAAAACACTTATCTACTGGCTTTACCATTTCCAAACCTCAAAGCCAACACTAAACTTCCAAAGCCTGCCCCACTGATAGTGGAGCTGAATAATAAAGCAAGCTTAGAGCCTTACATTACCACTCTGCTGGGTACTACCAACACCTAACAAGGTTTATTGTCTCTCTGCTCAAGGAAACCAAAGCTGGAAGAGCATGCTTGCTGTTCTCTGTATTTACAGCTCTTCCTGCCCCTGCAGCACTAGCTTACATCCTATCTAGGTGGGCTATACACACGCACACCCCTCTTCAACCTACCACAGGCTGCATGAATCCCCATGACCAACACTCACACTGGACCACGTACTTACATAGATGAGGTTCTCTTGGTATCGCTTGCGAAGATTGTTCAGGAAAGAGGTCTCACTGGTGTGGGAGTCCAGAAGCACAAAGTCCTGCACCCCAACTCTGTCCCGGGCTATCAGAGCCCCTTCCATGTTTGCGTCAGTATTATCTTCCACCTCTTCCTTCTACAACACAAAGGTGGTGCGATACAGGCTTAGGGGACAGCTGGTAGGGATCCTAGAGGTCAGTTAAGTCCTTCCCCATACCACAGGGCCAAGTCAAGCTTGCACAGATAATAGCAAGGTGTTACTAACACCTCTCCCAAAGGCAGCAGTTTCATGCCAAACAGTTCTGCGCTCTAATTTCTGTAGAGTCAGGAAGTCAGAGATCCATTACTGCGATCAGAGGAAGACCAGAGCTTCCAGGAAGCCCTCGCTATTGGCACAGTTGTCTGAAACAAACCAAGCTCCAGAGATCTGAGTATGATCAGCGACACCTCGTTAACTCAATCTAGACCAAGCAGTTGCAAGCACAAAGTTGGCAGGGAACAGTGGAAGATTTTGTATTTGCTGGTGGTGTAGAAACTACTTTACACGGATAAAAACTGTGCAGATGTAACTAGGAAAACTGAGACCCTCCTGAGGTGGCGGCATTTGACTAGACCTCGACCTGAAAAGATGAATCCTACATGGCACTGAACAAGACTGCTTCATTACTACAAACGGGTTCCAGGAGCAGATCAGAAGCTTTCAGATTCGGGCAGCAGGTGTCTCCACACACCAGCGAGAGATCTGATGTGAAAAGCCAGTCCGCTGATTTGATAGAAGTAATCAAACATTGATTTGGAATAAAACCAGCTAAATCTTTATTAGCACCCCCAACCTGTTTCTCAAGAGGCAGAGGCATGCAGAAAGGGTATCGGTGACCAAACCTAACCCCTTGCATGCTCCCCTTCCAATTCTTTGTCGTGCAATTTGACTTTCTATTGAAAATACTGCTGTGGATCAAGCTCTTGTTTCAAAGGCTATAAGAATTATTTCTATATTTATTGTTTTTAATTAAACCAAGCTGATAATTTCATGTTAGCAAACAGGCAAATGGGGTGTTCTTTATTCTATCGTCATAATGTATTTTTAAAACAGACAGATTACACAGTTCATAGAATAATTCCTGCTCTACGACGTAAAACAAACACTGGCCTTATGACAGAAACGCAGGCAATGCTTTGAGCAACTTACCTTTTAGAGTTCCTGGGCTTTGCAAATTAAGTGAGAGAAACAGGCTGAGTAACACACACGGCAGTTCCTCGGATCCAGAAGCGTGCACATGAGCCCAGCACATTTGCTATTCTCATATTGCCCTTCATGACATTGGATTTTTTTTTTTATTTTTTGCTGCTCCACTGCTCAGGAAGACAGCGCGTAAGATTTTGAACACGTATTAAAAGAGATGGCAGGATGTAAAATGTTTCTGCTAACTCCTGGCAAACCCTGGCTTTGGAGGCAGGCTTTCAGCAGAAGCCTGCACAGCACTGGTGGAAGACGACAGCACTGGGACACTTGGATTTAGATGCAAAATTTCAGTGCATAAGCATTATGAATGTAATTGCAAATCCATTTTTAAAACAGAGCCTTTGGCACGGCTGCTGCAGCGTAAGCCCTCTGTACTCCCAGTACGTCTCCACAGTAAGCCATGAAAGCACACGTGGCACGTCCGTGGGCAGCCACTGTTACCAGACCAGGACACCGGAGCCATTATGTCCTGAGTTAGAGCCACCCAGACATTTCTACCCAACTGCCGGATATTAACATGACACACAGGAGGAGCATCCTCATCTGGAGGACCCCGCACTACCTCTTTTAGGGCTCATAGCATAGGAAGCCTCTTACCCTCCAACATCGTTTTCCCTTACCTGGGAGTTCCTGGTGCAAGCTATTTCTGGCAGTCTGAGCAAGAAGCTACCTGACTTGTGTCCTAGGGTAAAGCAGTTCTTTGACGGAGTTATTACTAGCAAAAAGAATACCTGAACAGCTTCAATGCTTTCAAAATGTGTACAGCATTAATAATAAGAGTGCTCTGAAACCCTCCTTCCCCTACAGGTACCTTGGACCAGGCCAAGCAAAGATTTTTAAACAGAACGCTCTAAACTAAGATTCACCTAAGGAATTACAGAACAAACAGTAGCAAAGCCAAAACTGCTTCCCTTCTTTTTCCCCTTGAGCTGTTGATGCTCATTTTCTCACTCCAATTTGGTGACAGCACGGTGGCTGCCTGACAAGGTTAGAGTTTATCATTTTTTTTGGAGAGATGCCCTGCACGATGCCTGCTGGCACTTCAGGTGGATTTGTCCTCCTGAGCAAGCACTCAGGACAAACCGAACGCGAGCATTTTACCTTCTTTGCAAGCTCGGAAATGTGAAAGAACAAGGCTGAAACCACAGCAGCTACCCAGCTGATCAGGTTTCTTTAACCTAATTCTTTCACTCGTATGTTAATTGGTAAGTGACACTGCTCCCTCTTAAAAATCCCATACTCTTTTCCGGGCGACTTTGTGCTCAGATTTTCTGAGCATTCTGTTGTCGCTGAGGTCAGACAATTTTATTATCGCAGCACTACTTCGCACCTGCCCCCCTCCCCCCCAAACAGATTTTGGGAGCTTTGTGCTTACCTGGTATTATCCCCAGTAACAGATACCTCGGCAGGACTCATCGGCACGCGTTACACCAACAAGACGCTGCTGACTGCTCTTCTTAAAGGATTCTTTTCCTTTCCTCCTCACTTAGCTGTACGTGCCAAGAGCTCTTTCTTGCCTACTGAGAAGCAAGCTCTACCAGAAGACCTACCCCTAACTACGGTGAGGGCTTTTTGTTCCACACAAGGATTTGTCTGTCAACACTGATAGCTACCAGGAGCTAAAGTGTTTCAAAACTAATTCATGAGACGTGCAGCAGTTTTAGGAGGAGCTAAAATAAGGTCAGGAGCAACAGACCAGTTTGTCTGACCAAGCTTGTACCAGCTTTTAGCAAAGAAAGAAGTCCTGACAAGGAACAGTTATTAAAGAAGAAATAATAATAATAATAAAAAAGAGGCAAAACCAAGCAAAATTCACAAAATTATTATTTACCTTTGCCAGAGGCTCAGAACTTAGCTTCAGAACAGGCTCCTGTGTTAATTTTGTTGTTTCTTTGATTGGCATAGCACTGAAGAGGTCAATGTGCAGGGGAAGAAGGGGATCAGTTATGATGCCCTTGTTATTTTGGGAGCACTGAGGAAACACCATGCTACGTGCTGCCCATGCAAACACAAGAAGAGGTCAGAGCTTTAGCTGGGCACCGTCTGTCCCAGAGCATCTTCCGAGTGTCCATTTGGACAGGCAAGCACCTGTACCTCTAGCAAAGGGTCACACAAGGCACCAAACTCTAGATTTATTGTGTCTGTTCACAAGGACACCAATCCCCACAAGAGCAGAAAATCTTCTCAGGACTCTGCTGCTCACCCCCGAGCTATCCCGACCTGCCCGAGATGTTGAATTTCTTTAACGCCGCCCTACAAATTCAGAAGTCTCTTTCCCTCCCACGTGCCTCCTTCCCACTTTACCTCTGCCACCTAAGCCGCAGTGTGCCATCTCCTGCCAACTCCTTCTCCACAACGCTCTTCTTCCATGAAGAGTTAACAGGCTGGAGGTAAGGCCCTCTGATACCCGGGATCGTGTGTCCGCCGGCTGCTCGCCTTCCTCCTTGGGCACAGATCCTAACACCCTGGCTGCTTAATGAATTATCTAGCAAGCTGGCAGCGCTCGAGCTGCGATGAGGTTTATGCCTAAAATCTCATCAAACGGTACTGCAGGATGCTGTCAGGGGGCAGAAGTCTGAGTCTGGGGGCAAAGCCGCAGCCTGCAGCCTTCTGATGGTTCACGGGAGCAAAGCTGGGTACAAAGCACCACCGCCGGCTCGCTCCCCTTCCAGCTTCGCTCCCCACTAGAGGTCACCACGAAACCCGTTTTATTTTGTTGTCTGAAGTTTCTACAGGTTTTCTCCTTTTTCACATGCATCAGGCAGGGTCCCCCACTCTGCCACCCCAAAATGACTTTGCAGCCTGGATCAGTGCTCACTCACATGTACCAGCTTGCTCCCTCCCTCCTCCACCTGCCTGTCAAAGACATCAACAAGCATCTCCCCATGATTATTCTTCTGCATAAGCAACGGTGAGCAGAATAAAATCCCTCCATTTGGGCAGCCAGTGATCCAGAAGTAGCCGTGAGAGCGACCTCCTGCTTCTGTTCAGCCCCAATCCTGTAACAGCTCTGTGTTCGAGAAGCTTCACACCCAAGCCCAACCTCACCAAATAATGGAGGCGTCCTTCAAAAGGCACTCAGAGCAACCTGAGGGTCTACAGAAGTGGAAGGACCCTTTCCGAACCACAGAAGGTCTCTGCCTGGTCTCTCAGAGCAATGTTAAGAAGTTAAATAACTTACCTGATGGCTCGGAGTCACTGAGGAAAGAGGTGAACTGCAAGATCTGGGGAGCTGAGCAGGGCTAAAACATTTCTCATTTGTCCTCAGCTAGTAAACGCTGATTATGACAGGAACACTCAAGACATAAAAACCTCAGTCATTTATATTTCTAACAGACAAGTAAACAGGTCTCTGTCCAACAGGCAGTTTATTTAAAATCATCCATTTCCCAACACAATCAGTTTTTGCTAACAGCGAAAGATAATTCTTACTGACAGGAGCACACTTGTGTTACAGTCTGCAATAACGCTTCCCCCCCCAAAAAAAATCAGAGCCTTATCTAAGGCTGGACACAGTGATCCTAAGGCACACTTCAGTCTATTTGTTCAACTCTGTTTCCAGCTGGCATTCTAGAAAATCTATTGTGATGCCAAACGTTTATGACCTTTTTGCCTGTTCTTCTGTTGTTACACCCTTGAGATCTAAGCAAACACAACTCATGCCACAAGAATGCGGCGCAGTAAGCAGGCATCTCTGGAGCCATCTGATTTAAAATAGAAATGAGTCTCAGGTCTGCCAAGACAGATGAGCTTGGAGCAGCACTGCTAACAGATTCCTTTAGAAACGTCAGCGCTCTGTTTTGGAAATACTCACTGCAACGGGCAGAGCTCCTTGACCCAGGCCTGCACCCCTTGTGCTCAACAGGAATTTGCTCATTAAGGCTCCTCAAAATGGCACAGAGGCACCGCAAGGATTACACCAAGGAAACTCCTTAGGCTGCGCTCCACCTTCCTCCACCTAAGGCTCTCCAAAGCAGCTGTCCAAAGAGGCAGTGACAGAGCTTGATCACAAAAAGCAGTTAAAAAATAAAAGAAAATAGAAGACATTCCGCAAGGCAGGCAGCGCTGCGGAAAGCACAGCCTGCTCGCCCCGTCGGCAAGGTCAGCAGGAGAGCGAGGACGGACCCTGGCAATCACGTGCCCTCCCTCGACCCTGGCAGCACCTTCAAGGTCAGGATTACAGCGTGCCATGGGGCTGAACGCAGCTGCCTGCACAGCATCTGCTCCGAGAGGAGCCCGGACCCTGTCCTGCCTTCCCCAAAGGGAATTTGGGTTCGGTGACCATTGAGGAGCCGGTACTGCTGTATACCTGACGATAAGGCTTGAAGCAATGCGTTACCGCCCTGGAATAATGGCGAGCCCGGGGCAACAGGGAAATGCTTCCCTCCTACTGTGGAAGCTTTGGTGTGGCTCGTAAGAATTAATCCGTTCAGAGTAATTTCCAGATAAACCAGAACTGCATGCAAAACCCATTAAAGCAGATCAGATCTGTACCAAGGGACCACGCTACATTGGTCTGATTGCAGCATCACCATAAAAAAGCCCAAGATTATTACTATTATTATTTTTCAGGCATTTCAGCTAGACCAGCCCCAACATCTCTGGGAGCCTCTTCCAGATTTATACAGAAACAAACACTGCACATCAACCGTGCCTGAAAACACAGAGGCCGTGCAGAAGCGTGATGCTGAGGGTCCGTAAGGCAGCACTCAGGACATCTCGAGCTACTGTACACACTTTGAGGTAGCAGAATTCATAAATACAATTATACTGTGGAAAAAATTACACATTGTAACCTAATTTCTTTTCAAAAGAATACAGAGTAAGAGGGTTTTAAGGTTAATCAACAGCCTAGGGAAACGCCAACAATTCTTAAGGCCTCTTGTCTGTATCCAGGGAATAGCCTACTATAGACTTGTTAAAGGGTGACTGTCTGTCTTTCTCAATAGAAGAGAGGTCGAGGTGAACTACTTCACTTTCATAAATCAAAAGAAAGAAAAAAGTGAGAAAATCTCCAGAGTTCAAACATTTCTTTAAAACCCAAACTTTAAATACTAAATGGGCTTCATGGCTGCCATTTTGAAAAACATTAGTTTGCCAAAGGACCCTTTTGATTTCTATTTGAAATGTAAGAGCTCACAGATAATCCATTGAGAATCAAGCCCCCACAAAAGGCTTTCTGAAACAATCGTGGTGCTTGTGAAGGACAACATTTTTGTGCGCAAAATAAAACATTTTAATGCGCTACAATCCATTACACATATATTCCTCCATTTCCTTTCAGTAATTATTCATTAGAAAACATTTAACGTCACTGCAGATTTCACACTGGGCAGTCTGCACACAAAGGAGAAGAGTTGGCCCATTTATAAGGGACTGAGGCCTTCTTTTCTAATCTGAGAAACTCCAAGGAGGTGGGGGCTGCTGGACACAACGGGCAGGCTAAATTGTGCGGTTAACGGTCAAAGCCCCCCTGCCTACTTTGACACTCATTTAAAGATGACAAGGAACAATAGAGATTTGTTCTTAGCAACTCTTTCTTGTTATGCGGTCTACATCGGCTAAGCTGGGCGGCTCAATACATGAAACCGGCCCTGATACCCGGTTCCACCTGCCATCGCTCGCCCTCCCTCGGCCTGCTCTCTCCTCGTCCCCCCCTTGTCCTTTCCCCACTTTAACACAATGAGACAGGTAAAGAATATCATTAAAAAGAGTCCCATTCAGCGTGTCAGCTTTAATAAAACAATTGCCTGTCGGGTTAATATGAGCAGCTCGAATTTTGGGCTGCTGCCAGTAATCCCGCTCCTCGCGGCCAGGTTAGCGAAAGCAGCCCTTCTCTCCCCCAAATTCCCGGTTCCCTCAGCAAACACCAGCGCTTCCAGGTTGCAGCACTGTCAACAGGCACCGCTGCGTTAAGGCTACCTGACTTCCAGCATAAAACAACTCTTCAGAACCTTTAAATTGGCAAAACCATCACAGAACTGCTAGAAACGGTTGTTTTCCTTTATCAGCTTGTTTTGCATTCAGCAGATATTCTGCTGGCTCGCCCCAGACACGCTAACTTGATCGGCTAGGAAAGAAACAGCAATCGCACCTCACTTGGGAAATGGAAGCCTGTAAAAAAAAAAAAAAAAAACACAAAAAGCAAGCTACAACTCCTGCTAGGACAGAAGACCGACAGTTAAAACCACGTGCACTCTCCCTCTGTGATGGCTTTTTAGATAAAAATGCCAGAGATTTCTTCAGCACTGACATTCTTGCATCTCCTGCTGCTGGGCCGGAGGCAGCTCCTTAATGAATCCTGAACATTAGTTGCAGAACAGAACAAATGATCAGAAAGCACAAACCGCTGGTAAGCTCCATAAAACACGTTCCCTGGGTAACAGGACACAGGATTTCCAGGTGGAGTGCTAACATTCAGAAGTTAAAACTTCTGGAAAGAGGGGAGAGCTGATTTATTCAGTTTCTAGGAAGGTGAGGACAGTCCTTGAACATCTGGCAGTCCGTATGGTACAGGGTAGCACTAAGCAACAGTAAGGCGATGTATTTAGAAGTCTTGCAGATGACCAGAAAGAGATGCCTTGCTTGCTACGGTGCCTTTTGTGTAAGCCAGAGCCCAGCTCAGACCTCAGTTGCACTCTGGTAACTACAAAGAACACATAGCAGGACAGGGGCGCTTCTGGGAAGTTTTCAAAAATTAAAATAAACTACAGGGAA
This sequence comes from Oxyura jamaicensis, assembly GCF_011077185.1. NCBI lineage: Eukaryota > Metazoa > Chordata > Aves > Anseriformes > Anatidae > Oxyura > Oxyura jamaicensis. Next base: position 1,552,191 of record NC_048907.1, read on the forward strand.
GATGTAAAAGCATCTTTTCTGCCTCAGGTTGCAGTCCCTCTGTATTTACCATTATCGCTTGTTGTGGTCTCAGTTGGGAGTTTGGCTGCTCAGAACAAGCACTGAATTATTCTTACTTGGCATAGGAACAGCGATGGAGTGACTTCCCCCAGCTGCGCGGTGCTGCAGGCAGGAGGTCCGGCCCTCTGACCGGGCTGCAGGTCTGCGCAGACACCTGGGAACCAAAGGCACCTTCTCCTCCTCTCACAGAGTGAATACTGGGTTTTGCACAATCACAAAAGAAAACCAAGTCATGTTCTTTGCCGCTGCTAGAAGCCCCATTCCTCAAATTGTTCCTTCTGTAGTCTGAGCAGTGAGTAAGGAGGAGCATACTGCTCCCAGGGCTGCGGACAGCCCTTCCGTACTCCATTCCACTAAGTACTCCTGGCTATTTCTCAAAAGGCTAATGAAATCTACAAAGACAGGCAATTTACTAGCAGCAGCCACTAGCAAATATGTCAAAATCAGTTTGAGAAGCAAATCTGAGTTCTAATCAATTTTTATCTTTACTCTTAGGATAGAATTCCAGATAGAAAAAGCAAACAAACAACCAAACACCTCGTGATCCCTCAGTGCTGCAGTCCTGTTTTATTTAAAAAACGAACACACTCTCATGGCATTTAGCAAGTGGTCCTGACATCACAGGGGCAAGTCTTCCAAAAAGAACTAGGGGAAACCTGAATGCAAACACCTGATTCTGGCCACAGCAAGAAGGCCATAGATGAAATAAACACTGATACCACATCTCCTGCAGAAGCGTCCTAACACAAGCCCCGATGATAAAACCCTTTGGACATCAGAAAGCAGAGAGATGTTGGCCTGTACAATCACATCTCTCAAGAGGTGACAAATCAGCATAGAAACTGAAAGCAGACGTGCTGAGCAATGTCTGGGACAACAAATCCCTACCCAAACCAAGCTTTTTGTCTCATCATCCCACGGCAAAAGCCAGTCTTTATCCCTGCACCAGGGCCAAGAAAAATCAGGGCTTCCTTTGACAACTATAGCAGAACAGTCACCTGCACCGGCTGCAGCGCAAGACCTCATTCACGTGAATTACAGCAAAGGTCACCCAAACGCTCGCGTTAATTTACGACGTGCACTTGCTCTGGGCCTGGCTCGTCAGGCTTGAAGGAGCATCGGATGCCAAGGCTGCAGTTTTGTACACAGGTAGGAAGAGCTCAGAGGCTGTGAACAGACTCATTATCTAGCTGTAGATTTACCGGCAAGTGTAATATTTCAACAGAGTCTGGAGATGCAGCCACAGTGCAGCAAGGGAACGTTCCTGTGAATAAATTGATTCAGAAGACATCTTTATCAGACATTCCCTGTTGTTTTTAATTTTCCTGGACCTCTCTGTGCACAAAGCACTTTGCTAACAAGCATTTCAATTTAGTAGTCAAGCACGAAGGCGTTATCAATGGGCCACATAATTGCTTCATTCTGGAAGCTACTACCTGGAGCCACGAGAGAGCCTTTTACACTCCACCAGCCAAAACACCTAGCAGAAAGGTTAACAAATTAGACTTGCTTCAAAGCCACCTGCATCATTAAGCAACAGTGTGGGGAGACTTAATACAAAATAATTTTCTCTAAAGGAAAGGAACGGGGTTATCTCCAGGAGCCGTCCCTTTACTACCCCTGTGATACTTTGCAGGGCACAAGAGCTGGTTCTGACAATAGGAAATGTCTGGGCACAGCAGCCACGAGGAGCTTCCATGGCTGCTTGCAGCTCTGAAAGCAAGCGAGGGGAAAGGACAGCGCTCTCTTGTTGACTGGCTACCAAGGTGGGGACAGAGACAGAAAGGGAAGCAGTACTGTGACCCCCTTCCCCCTTAGAGGGTCTGAGTTACTTTTGCTCCACGCTAGGTACAGAAGTGGGGGGAGGTCTCCCCCATCCTGCATGCAGCAGGACCCGCAGGTCAGGGCCAGCCAGGGGCACCTATTCCCATGCTGGTTTTGTTATTAAAATAAAGGTCAGGGCTCCTCAAGCAGTCACATATGAGTTCCCAGGCATTTTGGTGTGTGTACAGATGTTGCAAGTCCCCTTCTCTCCCGATCAGAAAAACATTCCTTTTTTCCTCCTACTTCCAAGTAGGTGAAAGTTAGCTCCTGCCCTCCTCCTTTAGCCACAGCATTCACCCCAAATAACCCTGGATGCAGTTCTACTTCTCTTCCTTTGAGAAGAAAGGAAATAATTACCCCCTACACAACCCAAACCAGGCACCCAATTTGCCAGGATAGCTGTCCCTCCTAATTTAGCAGGAGATTCTCATTTTAAAGCACATACTAGCATAAAACCTTGCAAAGAGCTCTGAACTTACCCCCACTTCCTCCATATTGCTACAAAAAAGTAGCCTAAAGCAAGCTGAGCAGGAAAGGAACAAAATTAACCCCCACCCCCTGAAACAGCAGATTACCCTCTCTGACTACGTTGCATATTCCCACAGCAGAACAAGCTGCAGGGAGAAGCGACATAGCTGCTGGCTGGTATGGTTAAAAGGCTACTTAATGCCTGACATGAGGAAACTTAATCATTTGCAACAGGGAAAACCTGCTAAGATAGGTAAGTGATGAGGTAGGTTTTAAAGGAGCAAAACATTAATACCACCTTAGCCTCGATCCTTAACAAAATTACTGCTATGGTGCAGTTGCTGTAAAACCTTTTCCTTTTTTCTCCCATAGAAAAGAAGAAAGGAAGGTTTTGGTTTCATAAACCAGCAGTATATAAAAGAAAATATGATATATTCTATAGGGAGTGATCTTAGTTGTGCTTAACAGGGATAAGAGAAGAAAGAATATACAAAAATGCGGTTGCTACAAGCAGATTTTTGTATAGAATACCTCAATTTTTAAAAACATTCCCTAACTGAATAGTATGACTGCTTTCAAAAGTGAGACGGTAGCATGATTGCAGGCTAACAAACGTGAGACCAATGTATCAGCAGGTGCTTTTGTATTTTACTATATTGCATTTTATAAGACGGCATGAAACTCTGGGATTTACACACTTGGCTGAATCAGAAAGTATTACTGCTAGAGTATGTGCTCCTCTTTGTCTTGAAAAGTAAATCTGCTCTCATGTCCCACCTGCAGCCACCGAAGTGTTCAGAGTCAGGGCTCCGTGCAGCGCTCAGCTGTCCTGGCTTCTATGAAACAACAATTATCGCAGTAATGAACGTGCCCAGCCCATTTGCTGTATTTCTGTCTCCTGTCATTAATACAGTAAATAACTAGACAGGGAGCCCTGTCTGAGGATACAAACACAGGCTGTGCCAAACTCAAACCATATGCAAGTTGCTGTTTGGTCCTCAACAGTTCACATGGCAGATAATGTCTTCTTTGTTTCGCCTTTCATTATGTTTGTAAAATCTCCCTCTCCATGGCAGGTGGCCACATCCCCTCCCCCAGACACTAGCGCAGTGCCCCCAAGGAGCCCGTATCGCATCGCCCGTGCCCGCCTCGCTCACTGCCTGCCCAACCAGAGCTCGTCGATGCCAGGCAGAGAGGAAAGAAAGCTTGGTTTCGGAACAGGAGAAATTCCTCCAGCCTTGCAGTTCTTCTGCAAATCCGAAGTTGAATGCTTGTCCAATAGTTAGATGCTGCTCCCGTCCCCGGTGGATTACCGCCAGTTAATGAACTGTTCCAGGAACAAGTAGGATGTGACATGCCAGCAGGGCCTGGGGACACTGCAAGCCCTGTCACAACGCTGGAGCTCAGGAGTTTGTGAAATACAGGGTGAGGATACACGAAGCCTATTGCCTGAGGAATTACTCCTGGGTACCACGAGGATTACTGTGCTGATTTTACGGTCCTTAAAGCTGACCTTCAAAAGGACAAATTGAGAAGGAGCAGGGTATTCTGCTCTGTTTTTTGGGGGGGAACGAGAAATGCACATCTTGCCTGTTTTTTCCTGGGAGTAAGAATAAAGAACAAGCAGGTTTAACATCAGCACGGCCAAAGAAAAGGCATGGGGTTATCTGATGTGAGCAAATGATTTTTCTCTCAAGCATGTTTTTTTGTCTGATAACTGTAATTTACGTCAAATACCTGTCAAGCAGTATAAGAGTGGAAAGGAAAACTCTCACAACAGTTCCAAAAGGCCTCAGCTACTACAAGCTGTTCGTAAGTCTGGGTCTGTCCAACAAATATGCATTAACTGGAAGGATAAGATTTTTTCTTTAATTGAAAAAATATAATTCTTCCCTGGGGGAAAAAAAGTAATAATTTTCAAGCCTTCTACAACTATTATTAGGAAGAAATTCCCTCATTCCTGTATCAGTTCAAAACCTCAGCAGCAAGGTACCCATCACACCCCATGAACCAGCCTTACATTTACACTTAACTACAAGCCAATCTGGACCGCTGAACTAGGGCTCAGCTGTCTCTCATTCACGTAGACTATGCACCACGGAGTAGCAACCCTGAAAATCACATGGAAAGTAAAAAGCTCTCAGTGTTGCAATAAGCAAAACCCCAACAGATTTAACAGGATCGTTGCACAGCCAGCCAACCACATCACCTCCGAGTTCAGCAGGCAGTACTTCAACTGACTAAAATGCATTCCTTTCTCTCTCTGAATGGTTCTATCGAAGCAAAACTGATATTCCTTCCTTTCACTGTGTGTTCTCACCAGACATAAGATGGGGAAGGAATTAATTACGGCTAATTAAAAATTAAATCCTCCGTCTTGCCTTTGGTTACTGCATTTCTCTCTGTCTCAGAATATGCAGTTTAAATGCTCTGTTACGTTCCACCTCTGTCGCCTTTTATTTGGGAATAATTTGCTTACTTCTCTTCGGCTTCAGCATCGAGCTCTGTCATTTGGTCCTCACGGGGCCAGCTGCACAGTTCCAGTCCGGCTCACACCTCTGCTCCCTCCGTGCTGCTGCTCGCAGCTGACCACCGTCGCTTCAGCATCCCTCCCCAGCGCCTCGGTGTCACTCCTCACTTCAGGCATCCCCCCAGCCTGCAAGGGCCTCCCTCCCCTCGTGTGCCAAGCTGACTCTCTCCAGCCCAATCAGTTGATGGAGCGGCTCTCTGTGAAGCTTTTCAACTGCAGTTCCTCCTTGGACACCACCTCTGCTGCACAACTGACCTTCATGAGACATTTCCTGAGTGTGAACTCACTGTCCCTGTCAAACACCGACAACCATTTTCTACAGGGAAGAGGAGAAAAGGATGTGCAAAGGCATCATTTTCCCTTTGAGCGGGTCTCAACACACTGATGCTCAATAAATAAATGGAGGATTAACAAAGTAATTCTGCAGCCCGTGGAATGTTTGCCAGGCAGATCACAAGAACTGCACAACGTCTGTCACTTGCTTACAAGCTCTGGACCAAGAATGTCAAGGTTACGTGGAGGTCTGTCCTACAAAAACCATCACCAGGTTTTGTGATGAGATCTGACGGAGATTGCTGGAGGCAATAGTGCCACATCAAGACTGTGACCACTGTCTAAACAGGTCAGCTTCAGAACTTCCAAAGGATTTAGAAAGACTAAACTGGAGTATTTAAGAGAAGTCTGTGGTAACGATGCACGCCATCTACGGAGGTATTACAGAGTTTTTTCTAGAAGTTTTGCTACAATCTATGTCAAGAGAAAAGTCATCAGCAGATACCTAGAAATGTCCAGCTTAATTGTAAGAGCTGTTATAAACCTTTGAATGTTAATATCCTGCTGGAAAAAAAAGTAGCTGTTTTGATCCTGGAGTTCCATCTGTCATCTCCTCTGTCAAGACCTCATTAGCATGCAAGTGAGATGTCACCCCAGTCACAGCTTCCCAGAATTTTCTTTGTCAAAGTCCAAATTAAATTAGCCAGCAGAGAGGGAAAGTGCACACTTATGAACGTACAGGCATCGAGGCTAGAAGTAGTTCCTACTGCTGAAGGCATATTGTCCAAGATAAATGCAACACACGCTCGCTTTTGCACCACAAAGTTTTTGAAATGAGTCTAGATATTTGTGACTGAATTACATAGTTGTGTGCTTTACAAAAATATTAGTTCAAAATCATTATAGCATCACCTAGCCTATGAAACGCACTACTCAAGTATTTGCTAATGCAGTTAATAGAAATTGGAACTACATCTCTAGCTGCTAACAGATCTATCACTACCCCCACTCAGAATTAAAGTTACCTGGGTATCCATCTTGAATGCTGTTAAATTCAGCTGTTAACAATTATTCCAGCTAAACCATTCAAAAGGTGCTTTGAACTTGTTTATGGTCCTTCGTAACACTGTGCTGCTAGGTAGGAGACTACGTTCTCACCCGAACAGAATACCATTAATAATTTACACTGTGAGTCAGGGACTTTGTCCTAGGGTACTTGCATAGGCATAGTGGCCACTTTTCCAAGATAAGAACTTGAAACTCTATCTTCCTTGAGGTTACATTGCAGACACCAGTGATCTTTGATGAGCCGGTACAAACGTTTTCTGTTAATTACAACTACCAGAATAAGTGACTGCATGTATCTGCTCTATTAAAACTGCCCCTGGAATCAGCCCACACCAGGACCATGCCAGGGTTGCAGACCCAGTGGGTGCTCATCTGCTTGTCCGGAACCCTGAGCATCAGTCTGTAGGAGCTGACTGAAGCTGGAAGCTTTAAGGTTAATAATGTATATCCCCTTGTTATAGTATCTCTCTTCCCAGGTTGAGGCTAAGACATGCTTAAAAATTAAAAGTGCAGATATCCTACAGAGGAGGAACAGATGCTAAGACTATACATTAATCTTTAATGTGATTCCAACTCAGAAAGTCGATTTTACTAACTTTCCTGCATTGCTGCAACCTCTATGATCTTGTAAGCCTGCTGTATAAGGTGCAGGGCACAGGTGTGGATACAGACTCACCCAAAGTAGAACAGAATCAAAACAATGTTGTAATGAGTGAGTACTCGACACTCACATTCACATACTGCATTCTCTCTTTTTCTTCTACAGGACCCTGATGGGTTGCAACCAGATCTAAGGACAGGCAGTCCTACCTCTGCTGGCATCCTTGTAGCGCTGTCCTCACACTCAGTCCCACACACAGGAGCTGAATTGTTTGACGAGCTTCAAGCAATTTCTACAGCATAAATAAAGACAGAGAACAATTATTAGTTTGTCAGGTTTATCTAGCCCGTTCCCCTTTACATATCACACAGAGCACCTAAAGTGCATGTGCATATTTATGTGGTGTCCCGCTCCTCCAATAAAGCGGCAATGTGCATAGCTATGTAGAACAAGGAGTGATGAGTACGAGCATCAGAAAACTAAACAGCAGCAAAAGTAATGCTAACAGTCCTGGCTAAATTCTGTATCTTCTGTGTACATTTGCATCACAGGAAATGCTGATAAATACTGCAGAGCCACTCGCCTTAGATCTTCAAGCACATTCCAGAAAAGGGAAATAAAAAAATAATATAGTATCACAGTATAACACATAGATGAAAAACATATGAACTTGCATTTTTGACTTCAGTGCAGAAACCACTTAGGAAAACTCCTCAGTTTATGCTGGGCTAGACGTCAGAGTGAATTTGAGTGTATCGCTGAACGTTGTAAGAGATGGAAAAACAAAGAATGCTCGTGCTTCTAAACTCTTGGAAGCAAGTGCTTCCAACTACTGATCCCTTGCAATCACTTACTTTGCTGATGAAAGCTTTTGTGCCCATCCTCATTCCAAAGTCACTGTCCTTACAAAGACAAGGCAGTACATTTTGAGAAGAATGGTACTGCGTGTTTATTTCAATGCGCAGTGGTGCTGTTACCTTGGCCACCAACAAAAGCATTGTTACTCTTTCAGACAGTTACAACTTCAGCGTTGCTACCAGCTATAATAGATGTTTTTGAGCCATCTGTTTTGGGTAAGGAATGTTGAAGAATTGTTTCACACGAAGTAGGATAAAGCAGACACAGAATTACAGGACAGAAGGAAATACTACTCTCTGCTGACAAACGCAAAATGGCAATTAATTTTACTTGGAATCAATGTGCTGATAGGCAGATATGAATGGGGCTCTTCAATAGGATGAAAAAGTCTTTACAGTTGTCCTGGTTTCAGTTAGGACAGAGTTAATTTTCCTCCTGAGAATTTAACACAGAATCTTGCGTTATTTCAGCATTCACCTTGGTAAAAATAGAGATGAGAATACTGCACTGCACTCCCACTTGCACAACAGAGCAGTAACTCCGTGCCTACAGATAGCTCATGGAGATATCTCACACAGGAAATCATTTTAATATGTTCTGTTCTTCCCTGGACACGGTGCACTTGGGTAACTGGCCTCATTACAGAAGGAATATTTTAGCAGTTGGAAGTGGCTTCATGCTACAGTACCTTTGTGTAGAGAGATCACCTTCAGCGATTATTTATTTCAGGAGTTCAGATTGCTGCCTTCCTGTGACATGATGAATGACTTTTAAGTAACATAATATCTGGTTTCCTCCTCTTTCACACACCCATTTCATTGCCAGTTGTCTTTAGTGACCAGATCTAAAAGGATTGTTTGCAGTCAAAAGGGAAAGAGAAATTCTTTACCACATGCTCAGCCTCCTCTTGTTCATATTTAATTGAATTCTTGCTTGTTTTAAAATCGTTATCAATTATTCACCCTGAGCTCATTAACTCCAAACATCACAGTATAAATAGGACTGCTCTACTGCTCCGTTAAAAATCCCCAAATTATTTTCATTTTCCCTTTTAATCTGTTCTCTATGTAACCGTAAACTACTGAGTGAATTATATGGCTCTTTCCTGTATGTATTATTTAAAGCAGAGAGCAGGCTAGCAGGCAAGGTACAAGAGTCCTGTGATGTCAGAAGGTAGCACGGGCAGATCCATCAGGCCCCGAGTCTCCCCATCATTGTTGGGCCAATGATGGCTGAAGAGCACTGAGAAAAAAGTCCCGTCCTTTCAAATCAGCAGCTCAGACCTCTCTTTCAGCCTCAGTTTTAAGACTTGAAGAGTACTTTTGATGAGCTAGATTAAATCCTTGACATATGTTGTTTATAACCTGCATTCTTCTCAAGCCAGTTGAGAGGAAACAAACAAACAGGAGATAATCTGATCCCAGTAACATTTAGGAAACGCTGTATGTTACTTCAGCTCAGCAGAAGATGTGCTGTCTGTACACAGTGCTACTTGACGGAGCCTGCGCAGTCACTCAGACAGTCAGAAGGCCTTAACCTTTAAAGCCCTGTTGAAAAGAGAATGTTACAAACAGAAGCCTTTTTTTTTTCCCTTTTTTTTTTCTTTTTTTTTTTCTTGCAATTCTTTTGTATCAATCTGGCGTGGCCATGACAATCCATGAAGTTTATGTAGCAACTGGGTAGTTTTGTGCAAGCAATGGAATTGTGAACATATCCCATTACAAACTTCATCTTCACAAGGCAAACGAGAAATCCACACAAATATGATGCATCCTACTGAACAATTCACCGAATGCCTCGGTTCTCCTACCTGTAAATGGGACTTGGTTTACATTTGAATTTTTAATGCCATTGCTCCGAATGGTATTTGGAAGCTTTAAAATCCAGGACGACCTACCATCTCCTGGTCTGGGTCTCAGAGTCTTTTCATGGATTTGGCAATCTAGCAAAACAGATAAAATCATGTCTGACAAACTTGTCTATACCCACTTCATTGCGCCACGCAATACACTAAACCTTCCTTCTCACTTCTTTTGAAATAAACATATCCTGCTTAAACTTGAAATTAGGGGGAATTTCTTAGACCAAGCATTCAGAGTTTCACCCTAAATTGGAAAGCATTCAGACAGAAAGCAATGCTGTGGCTTGACTGTAGTGCCGAAACATACACAAGGTAATTAGCCTGACAAATATGGAAGAATTTTTTTTAGCTTTGTTCTCCTGCTAGCAACAGAGGGGGTGACGTGAAGTATTTTAGCTCTGTAGCTGAAAGGGGTCATTATGCCTACTGCACATATGACAACAACACAGCACAAAGCAACCCTATGTATATTAAATCAAACAAACAAACAAACACCACAGAAACTGGCCTGCTTTTCAGGATCTGAGCCACTTGGGTCCACCTCATCTTGGTCTGTCCACAGCATTGTGCTGTGTCACACAAATACACCCTGAAAGCTTCACTTCCACATCTGTAAAACACAACTAACAATAATTCCTCTGCCTTGCATGGTTGCTGTGAATATTCAGATGAAAATTGTTGCTCGGTGCCCACGTGGTAATGAATAAGGAAGCCATTAAAAACACCAAAGATAGATATAAGGTTTCTAGGAGCACATAAAGCTGTAATAAATCTATTCCAAATTCACTTCTCACACAGTCACTAAATCTGTGCCTATAATATTAGGAGTGTGCTGGCTAACTGGCCACTGGCTATACAAAAGCCTTTTCTCTCCAAGTTCAATCAAAAGGACAACAGCATATGACAGACCCCTTGTATCTTTTGGTATTTTAGCCTGTCACAGCAGGGACCTCCTGCAGTGCTAGGAAAAGAGAGGTTTTTTGCTGGCCAAGCTAAAGCTAACAAAAATACCTAATGAGTAGAGGAGCTGAGAAGCTCATGCATTTAGCTATGTCTAAAGTAGCTTGTGCATACTGAATGCAGGCATGAAAAATTAATTCCAGAGATCCTATTGGATATACTTTTGGATGACTGTTTGGACTAAAAAAAATAATACTATTTTCTGTAATGCTTTTTACTTCAATTACAAATATTTTGTGGAGAAATTAAACGTAACCACCAGCTCCATTTTCTCCCTATAACAGGGGGAAGGGAAATTCTGCCCTGCCGCCTAAACACTGTCAGTGCCTTATGTCTGGCAGGCTTCTGCTTTTCCCTTCCTCTCTCTAGCACTGGTTTCTCTCTGTGCTGATAACCTCCATCCCTCTCACTTGTACCACATTTTTTCACCCATCTAAGCCAACTTCCCATGAATTCAGCCCACTAAATTCAGGGGGGAAGAAGACAAGGTGGTTTGAGGTGCTCGATGCAGAGTGGCTACGCCCCAGAAGGACGTGCTGCGAAGCGGAGCTACAGAAGCCCCATCCTATCCTGAGCATGCTGGAAATGCTGTGCTGCAGCAGCACACTTGTGTGTGCAGCCACGAGGAGCACCATGGCACTGAGCCTTGGGGTGTATGTGGTAGGGAGACGTGGCAGCACGAAGCCGTATGAGGCTGATGGATATTAGGACACACTGTGTGCTGGGCTTTGGGAATGCAGCGTGTGCACTGCAGTTGAGGAGCATTCCCTAAAGAGCTGCAAGGGGGAGAGGTGTGTAACAGTAGCTATGCCAATGTCCTCCCACCAGTGTTACCTGAGATTCCCGTCAGACTTTCAGCATGGAAAATATTCCCTACTGTTGCTCTAAAATCTAACGTGCATCTCTGCAAATGAAATAAATTGAAGTGAAAATGAAAAACTCTAACGGCATCCAACAGCAGAAAGGAGCTGCATTTCTTAGGAGGAATGAAGGTAGAGCAGACCTTTCATATGTGATGGCACCATTGTTTGAAAAAAGCAGAGCAGGGAAAAAGAGCTAGAGGTTCTGTCTAGTATAATAGACAAAAAAAGTATTCATTCAGATATTAGATTATGCTCCAAGTGTAACGTGCTTCAGAAGATTTAGAGACACCTAAGAGATGGCATAACTGACATTTGTTCTGGAATGGATGCCTATGCTCAAGCCAAGAAAAGCAGTTAGAATGGTACAGTGACTATATAAGCATTGGGTAATCCTTGTTCTTTTTGTCTAGGACAAACTCAGCCTATAGGCTTGATGACATAATTTCCATGACTAAGTATCTGTTAATTAAACGCACAATATGTAATTATTAAATGCAAGATGATTGAGCTCTTAAGAAGCCTAGTCACTGCTGTTCCCAACAGATGGATACTTGTCCTGGATTCCTAAATTTACACACTTTGTGAAAAAAGTGTCCAGTTTGATTTTGGTTACGTTTGGCACATCCCATTAGAAAAGTTTTATAGTTTATGTATTTGTCCTTCAAGCAAACCTGAAGAGGAAGCTAAAGCAAATGCAAACATAATAATGCAAATGTACTTTGAAAGAAGTATCTGTTTAAAGGAAAATCCAATATTTAATCAAAGCCTTCTGTAATTAGGAAACTTGGTTCCAAAGTCTTCAATTGAAAGAGGAGTATCACTGGTGGATTACTTGCGTCAATGACATATTGTGGCAAAGCTAAAGATTCAGTAAAAATTGACATCTTGCATTCCACTGTTGACTCACTATATGCTGCTCAGAAAGAGCACAGAGAAGCACTTTACAAACTCTTGTATGACTTAAGGCTACTAGAGCAAGGATTGTGAGACTGACCTCTTCTTCCGTGTGGATTGGTATGTTCCTTCCTAGCCCAAATTCAGCAATCATTTATAGATATGATACCTAGATATTTATAATATCTAGATATTTCAATCACTATATTTATAATATCTAGAGTAACACGCATCTGTGTAACAGGATGGTTTAATTCTTTCTTTAGTCAGGGGTGTCCTTACAGAAAAACACTACTTGATGATTACAAAAATATTGGCTTCATGACAGAAACAGAATAGATTCTCTGCTATGAAGTGGTAAAAATGCCTTTGTTGAGGTATAAACATATACCTTAATTTTAAAGTTCTAAACAAAACTTCCACTTAGGAGTTTTGGGGAAGCTTTCAGGATTTTCTCATATTTGCAAGATCGGTGACTGAAAATCTGTTTAAAACTACGTTAACCATTCTGTATGAAGCTATCACCAAAACAGCTGAGTTTATAGGAGAATAAAGAGTTGTTCATCACCCCCTCATACCTACATTTTCAATTTTCCTATAAAAGCATATGTAGTGATAAGGCACAACAGGTGCTTGAGCAGGTCAGATACTAATTAACCAATATATCATCACGCAACATGCAAGTTTTAAATAATGTAGAGCTCAAAGCAATAAAACTATATAAAAGTGAAGCCTGGAAACAAACACTGTTGTTTCATTAAATTTAAAATACAATTTGACTCTACCATACCAATGCATATGAGCTATCTGCATTAAATTGCGTTTAATTTAACTCTAGAACTATAGGGCCCAATTAAAAATAATGAGGCCTGTCTCCAACTGTCAGGCTCAATTAGAGATAATGGGAACTGATAGTTCCTGGAATAGATTCATTTTTGTCTGATAGACGAACTGGGGCAGGGGTCTTGGCAGGGGTCATTGGAATAGACCTGGCAACAAAACATGGGTCACTCAAGCTTAAGGAGTCTTAAGGAACCCAGTTATTAAATAAGGAAGTAGGAAGTAAATCAAATCCAAAAGCACATGAATAACCCCAACAGATTCTCTTTTTCTGTTCCATACACGTATATTGCAATTCATCTAATCATTAAACTGCCCACTTTACCCCAACAAAATAGATATCGCAGAAAAGTTAAACCTCTTTGACAAGATGAAAGAAAAACTGGAAAAATAAATGCCTAACTTCATATTCCAGTACCAGCTTTCAAGAGTGCAGGAGGACTGATATTTTTATGTGATGTACCAAAGATTTTACTAGAATGGCTGAGCTTTTATTTTACGCATTATAAAAAATAAAACCAGGAAAGTTAATTTGGATATACTAAGAAACCTAGCTCTCCTGACAGATGTTACTTATGACGAACAGAGTACTTCCTCTTCAGCCGCAGCAATAAAAATAGGAAAAATATGTCAGCTTTTGCTAAGCACTTCCAAAGATGTCACTGAACAGTCAGGCAAATCCAAAAATGTGTCTGAGAGCAAAGCAGCCATTTGTCCCTGAAGAAACATGAGTGGATGATACAGCCCCTGACAACTTTTAGGCACTAGACAGTAGCTGTCATTTTAGATGAGTAATTAATCTTGAACTGAGAGGGAGATGCAGAGTACTGTTGACTGTTTATTCAGCTACAATGACAGCGTCTGTTAGAACCACTTTTACCCTGCCTGGAATTCATAACCTCTCCGAGGCAAAGCTTGCCTGTGCATCTATTGTCAGCAGCAATGACTCTGAAGTTCGCGTTGGGCAATCCTGACGTGCTGTGCCTTGGCTCGCCTTTTGTTTCTCTGTGAAGACACTTTTTTAATCTAATGATATCTTTCTCAATGTCTAACGATGCTCGTGCAACATGCTGCCGATGGCATTTTATCCTCTGGTCCCCTCCCCCCTTACATGTACAGGCCTGCAAAGTCATGCTTTGCATTTTAAATCTGTTCTCTGTGACTTCTGAAGAAAGAATTGTTGAGCATTTGAGCTTCTCCACAATGAGCCTTACTCTTTGTGCTGAAAGAATGCACAAATTTATAATTTGATCCATTATTTTCCTTCATGCTTCCCTTCTTGTACGCTAAGAACATCGAGAAGAGACCCTCTGTGGCCACACGAGAACACCACAAACACACTGCTATAACACAGTGGAGAGCTACTGGCAATACAAAGGACCACTTTTTTTTTTTTTTTTTTTTTTTTTTCCTTCTTCCAGTGTCCTCTCTTGGTTAAATGCAGTGAAAGGCAGCAACCAGAGGCTCTGGGTGACAGCCTCCCTAACTTGGTCCATATATGTGTTCACTTCTCAAAGGCTATACCCAGATGGGAATTAACATAGGCAGGAAGATCTTTGGAGCTTGCACCCCAGCTCTCTCTGCCCCTGTGTAAGATCTGAAAGAACTGGGCATAGTTTTCAATGAGAATCCTTAGGAATAATACAGTGTTAAAAAAAAAAAAAAAGTACATATTTACTCTAGTCTTAAGTATACCCAGCTCATGTCATGCAGCACATGGGAAAACAGAAGCACAGAGATTCTGGCGAGTTCTGTTACTCGTAGCAATACACATCACCTGCACTCAGTACCAAAACTGCTCTTCGGACACGGGCTGTCTCTCTCTGCTGGGAATTTAGGAGTACACAGAGATACCTCAGGAAGCTGTCAGTATTCCACAGTCAACATGTCATGGAAATATGCATTTGTATACGTGTGTGTACATATAGGTTCGTATGTGTGCATTTTTAATCCCCGGAAAGCATTATTACCTCCACTCATTGTTGCACCCTTCAGCTGGAAGAATCAGACGTTTTGCTAGCTTCATTCTCAGTTGAGCCTTGTGACTTTGGTCAATGCCAAGAGGCATACTCTGAAATTTTCATGTTCCTCTGTCTTGTTCTCATCCTGCGAGTCTCACGGGTATAGAGCACCTTTGAAAGACAAATATAAGCATCATGAAAAACTGTAACAATGAAATTCACTTAATCCTGCCAGATATTTAAAGTGAGTTAGCATATGAACATTTAATGGGTAGTTGAATTTAATTCCCAACTTTGAAGGGAGTTCAAGGCCCCTGTAACAAAAAGATGCTGGATTTCCCAAGCAGCTGAGCTGGAAGAGGTTTCTTACAGTTCAGTTTTTGCAACATTTCAAAGTCAAAGCCTAGTTTTCTTAAGTGTTAACATTAGGATTTGTGGAAGCAAGCCAAGCTGAATTCATCATTTTTTGCTGTAAGGAAATTTATTTTATTTCTCCTTCATTGCAACAGTGAATTTTTGATATATTTGCATTTCTACAGTCTCTTCCATCAAAGTATCTGAAAATTTTATAAAAAAACTAATGAAGTCTTAGCACAGAAATAGCAGGCATTAGCTGCTTTACAGAAGAATTAGCCAAGCCCCAGATCACCACATTATGCTACTCTCTATTTTTATTTTACAGAACTCATCTAACCAGTTATTTACCAGTGAGTAATTCCAAATAACAGTTATATACCAGTGAGTAATTCCAAATAACAAAGTTTTCAGGAATTGAAGTTCATGTTTTCAACACCAAAACTAGAAACAGATTTACTGCATGGTGTTCCTACCTTGGGTGTCTAGTTCAATTCAAAGCCTGGTATTCAGCAGTTTTTGGCACGTGCTGATAATGAGTTATTAACTTCATTAGCAAAAACATAAAGTATTAGTAAATACTTCAGAAAATGTGAAAATCTGTGACTATGCAGGGCTATACGTATGGTCTATGACAGCACTGGGAAAAGAGCTGTATTTCTACTATGTTATTTGCAATCATTTAAATAAAAATATATAACAATAATAATAATAAACTAGTTTCCAGACTTGCTTTTCCTCCAGTTGCTCTTCATTCAGAAGCTCATTTTCTTTCCCACTAACCAGCTTCCTCCCAGCTCTCCTGAGTTACCCTTGCAGCAGAACAAGCAGCAGAGGCGTCCTGCAGGACGTGAGTACTGCAGTAGCCTGGAAGAAGCAACAGGGGATGTTGTGGGATCAGAGCCTGCGGCACAGCCAGGCCGAGGAGAGCCTGCTCCTCTGAGCTGCTGCATGCTGGAGGCCTCAAAATGACCACAGCTTACATTCTCTAAGATTGCTTTTCCTGTGCAGAACATAAAACCAATGAGAAAGAACGAAGCATCTGATTCCCTCAGTGCACCTGTACTCAATATGCATGGGAAACAACAAGAAAATGAAAAAGGCGAGGAGAAAAGGCATTTGGATTAGATTTCTTTTTTTTTTTTTTAATCTTCACCTGAAATGGAGACAATGAAACCCAAATACGATGCACTAAAAGACATCCTGTAAACTTTGTGAAAATTCTTAGTTCTTAGGGATGAGAATGAATATATTGAATTTCCATTTGCCAGGTTGGTCAGGCATAACATTCTGAAGCTGAGTAAAAGAAAAATAAATAAAACACTTCTCTTCTTGGCTTGCAAAATGGTGCTACATATTTATACAGCACTGAAGTAAAAGCAAAGCCAAATGCCACCTGACAGATTGCAATGTACATGTATCAAATCCCATATAAAAGATAGTTTTATTTATGGTTAATTCTGCCTCCCTCATGAAACCAGAGATTCTTCTGACTTCAGTGGCCAGGACTAGACCCTTGGTTTCTTTTCAATTTCACAATAAAATCAGCTCACTGTAGCCTGACAGCATAATCTTTCTTAAGGGGCTCAGAGTGCATATGCCTGACTTTCTTCAGCAGGTGCATCTTCAGAATCGATTTCTGTTGCTCCACAGAATGCCCTTAATTTGGAATAAAGAGTGAGATGTTGCTATCGCTTAAATCTGAAGACTGTCACCACTGGAATAATCAGACGTTTATCTTACACTGGCATTTGAAGAGGTTTCAAAATACAAAGAAACTCAGCAGGCAGCCGATGAATTCCCCCTGGCCCCATCCTAAAGAAAAAAAGAAAAAGAAAACATTACAGAGGAAAGAGAAAGAGACACACAATTCATCTTGAAGATACCGGAGGTTTTCTTTTTTCCTGTTGAGTGGTTCTAGTTGTGAACAGGCTATGCTGGAGTGCATCATAGCACCGGGGCACCTCCCATCATTCACTTGGTCACCTCCGTACTGTAGCAGAAACTGCCAAACAATCGGTTTATTCTCTTGTGATAGTAACCCAGGAAACAAATCTATGATGACACTGTTACATGCATTCGTGAACTTAGTGGCCTTGTAGGTCACTGGACAAATCTCTCTAAACTGAACTGTTGACAGTTCTTTGCAGGGTTCCCCACAGGAAACTGAAGGTTAATTGACCATTCTTTCAAACCATGAAATGCTTTTGAAAATGTTAGTTTTAAGTACCGTAGCCTAAAACCTGATGAAACAGCGTGTCTGTACTGGGGGCTCTTCTAATTACTGAAATTTTAAATTTTGGCCATGGAAGGCGCAGAAATGGTTTAATTAGATTTCTGTGTCACTGTGATATTGTTTAGAACAGAGATGCTGAGGTAGCAAGACACCTGCCAGGGAAGCTATTTATAATAGAACTGACCACTTATGGTAATTTGATGATGGCCTTATTAAGGGAAGAGACCATACATTTTCAGTCCTAGATCCTTAGAAAAATATGTATGTGCGTATCTTTGCTCACGTGGATTGTCTCACCGACTTTATAGGAATTGGCACACTTGGTTTCTGCAGAATACTTCCACCTGTAAAGTTAGAGTTATGCAAATACTCACATAGAAGGAGAAATTCCAGAAAACAGCCAGTGCTCTTCAATGACTGGAAGGAAAGTAAATTTGCTTTATGAGGTTCAACACAGGCAAAAAACTATTTATATATTCACTTAAGATCTGCAGAAGCTATGAAGAAAATGGTTACCAAATGTTCAGTCCTTTACCATGCTGTATTTGAGCTTTACACGCTGTACTACCCTGACATTCTACGGGTGTTATTTTTTATTTGAAATAAAATGACGTTCAAAAGTCAGGGTAAGGATACGTTTTAATCCCAGCCATTTACACCAACAGATTTTCATCATGTATCTAAGTACAGACGATGCCACCTTCCACACATGCTGGCACTAATAGTTATCCACACCACCGTATCTACAGACAACAGAACGGTTTGAGGAGGCAGTTTTAGCCTCCACCCTGATTTTTCTCATTTCTCTATGCTTGTATTAGATGCTGTATCTCTGAAAGTAACTATTTTGCTGGAGGCTATTTAGATACACACTGAAACTACATTTCTCAGAGATCACTTTCTTGTTAATGAAATTTCGAGGGTTAAAATTTGCTAACAGGCAGCGATAAAGGCAATTATGTCGGACATTTGAAGTGGTGGAACACGTGCCAGCCAACCAGAAATCTCTTGTCACAACATTTGCTTCATAATATTGCATATAACAACCATTGTACTGCACAATTACACTATCTATAAACTATGTTTTGCCCCAAAATAGATACGTATCAAGGCAAAATACTCTCGTAGTCCACTCAAACAGATATAATTGTGCTATGCTTAGGCTTAAGTGGATAAATTATGAACAGATTGGCAGGGTTTGTGTTTCCTAGTGGGCCCGTTTTTGTGGTTTTGCCAGCTCTTAAAGTACATATAATAATGGCTCTGCGTTATCTGCGTTACTGTGGCATTTAGAAGCCCCAGGCCCATTCTTTCAGGCGCTCTGTAAAAATACAGCAGTGAGATCATTTCAGCCTCCAAAGAAATTACCTGTCAAATGCATGGCTTCATTTAGCACAATTCTAAGGCACATATAAGTACAACAAGAAAGGTGAGGCAGATCAGCTAGCTCTACTTTTTCCCTAAATTTTAGCATTCTTCAGCAACATGCTGCTCTAAAAATGACATCTTAATCCATAAAAACATGCCAGCAAAGCAGTTTCTCTTTCTGATGACACACCTCACCCTAACTCACCCAGATTCAGTACGGTGGGTTTTGTTCCTACATATTAACAATTGCACATTAGGATCAGTAGGCTACACAGGGCAACGGTATCATCTTCACAAGGATAAAGATTAATTTCTTACAGGCCAGCCTACCAGCACTCCACACAGAGCACGACAACTGGATAAAGAACACCAGGAATCAGTTTTAGTAAGAAGGGCAGTGATGGTTAAAAGCTGCCAAACTCCTACCACAGGAATCGCTGTTTCTTTGTTGCCTAAAGACGCAACGCAAAGAAAAGGAAGTAAGAGAAGTAGTAATCTCCTTAGAAATTAAAAAAGGCATCTTAACAGGTGTATAAAGCAGGTTTCCCTGTGTTTGGGATATGAGTTATTGAACTTTTAAGCGTAAAGGCATTTTAAAATGTAGCTTTTTCTGACCAAGTCAGGCACTAGGACCTCCAGTGTATTTTCCTTACCTTAGCCGTGAGGAAGGCCTTTTTGTCCGTTACATCCATGCATGTAATCAGTGATTGTGCCCATTGTAAAACTCAGATTCACCATCTGTATGCTCCCAAGTGGCTAGACGAGAACTAAAACCCCATCCCTATGGGATTAATCTGCAATTTCACACTAAATGATTTTTAAGAATAATTTGTTACGATACAGTATTCTAAAAAAAAGTCGGTGCTTTTGCATTTTAATAAAAGGAGGAAGCTTGTAAGTTTCCTATATTTAAATGGGTTGTACGGAATCCACTTGCACTTTAGTTTCATTTAGACATGAATGAATGTCTCAGGAAAAGATCCTTTTGGTAACTGAAATAGCTGCTTTTTATTTCTGAGGGAAAGAATACAAAACCAAATTCATGACCTGTGCACTGAGAAGGGGATAAAGGAAAAATGATTTCTGATTTTGTTCTGGGACTGGGACTTTGCATCATTAAGCTGCAATTTATAATGCAAAGAGAGTATTTCAGTTTTGTACTAAGGGGAATGGAGCGATAAATTGTAAAGGCACTGGGTGGAGGTGCCTTTCACATTAAAAACATCCACTTTCACATTAAAAAACAAAACAAAAAACATAAGGAGATAAAAAAAAAATAGTAACTTCTAAGGCCAGTTCTTTATAGATGAAACTTTGTTTTTAAAACTGTTTCATAGGTTTAACAGTGCTTTAGCTGGTAACTGGCAGACCCTACCGCCTGCTCTGCTTAACAGTAGTGAAAACACCAGCCTGCAAAAATATTTGTATGTGTGTTTGGCAAGGAGTACTACATGTCACTCATGGAGTCAGAGAGTAATTCAGGTTGGAAGGGATCTCCAGAGGTCTTTGCACCAAACCTCTGCTCAAAGCATGGCCAAAGCAGAGTGATTTGGCCAGAGCTCTGTCCAGCCAAATTCTGAGTATCTCCAAGGGCTGAGATTCACCATCCTCCTGTGCC
Source organism: Oxyura jamaicensis (assembly GCF_011077185.1). NCBI lineage: Eukaryota > Metazoa > Chordata > Aves > Anseriformes > Anatidae > Oxyura > Oxyura jamaicensis. The sequence continues at coordinate 1,572,828 of NC_048907.1, forward strand.
CTTGTGAAAACTTCTTCATAATGTTTAACCAGAACTTTCCGTGTTGCAACTTGCTACGTACTCTTCTATGTGTTTGGTGAACTAAGCTCTTTATCCCTTTACATTTCAGTTTAAGCTCCCCTAGTGAGCAAGGCAGGTACAAACTACCTACACGTCTACTTCATACCTGTTATAATCCGGCCCTTCCAAGCAGGAGGTATGCAAATCACCTGAATGAGAGAAGCAAATCTGTACGTTATATGTATTACTACAAGGAAACCAGGTGAGCAGAAAGTTAAACACAATGGCAGAAGTAAATTCTCAGAAATTCTGCAAGAAGTATCATGTTTTATCTTTACCTCTCCTACAAATATTTTAGCTACAGGAACAACAATGAAAAAAATGTTTTTAAGTTGCAAGGTAAGATTATAAAGACTGCAAGTAGACCTTAAGTTAAAAAAACAACAACAACAACAACAGTACACCAGATTGCAATTTAGGAAACACTTGCAACTGTGCGAACTCTATGCCTTAGGCTCCAGCAGTACTGTTACTTTTTTAATGCTCCTTTTTGGTTCTCCACATGTGCCTGCAATAGGCCCTGATGCTAAGAAGTATTGATTACTCTCCGTTTCTATTGGCAGTAATTAACAGAGGGAGATTTGATGCTCATCAAAGTGAACAGATTCTCATTAAGAGCAGAAGAAAAGATCTGCCCTGACTTCACATTCCATTCCCTCTGTACCACATGGCAAACTGTCAGGCATAAGCAAATAGATTTCTCATGAGAGCTGCATTTTCATTCCACACATGTGAAGCGTTTCCACATTTATACTTTATGCAAAGCCTAAACAGCACGGTTTCATCACTGATTTCAAACTGCTTCTACGTAAAGGCCACCTTTCATGACAAGTAAGGTAGATACCTGCTTCGATGTTGGATTTACAGGATAATAATCTGGTAAAGCAAATCAAGACCCGACAAGTCCAGGCCAATATTTTCTGGGGTTGTCCCTCCACTGGCACAGGGTTTGCCTTGTGGTTCAGGCGTTTTGCTCCCATCTCAGTTACGTGGAGGTAATACTGGCCTAACCTCGCACCTTTACAGTTCACTTCTGGGTAGGTGCAGTGTGCTTAAAAACCCTCTGGAGAAAAAGGTACAAGTGTGAGGTTACTCTCCGTGGCACCCCCAGCTCCCAGCAGGGAGAGCAGCTTCCCCTCAGCCCCCTGCGAGGAGAAGCCCCCCTCGCCTTGCAAAGGCCGGGCTCTCCCCTCACCCATTTAGTTTTTTTTTTTTTAAGGTTTAGGTTTTTTAAGTGGCCCTCTGGAGTTCCCTCGCCCTGCCTTGTGCCCGACCCCGCCACCCTTCTCCCCGCCGGGCCGCTCTCCTCAGAGCCCCGAGGCGGGCCGGCGCCTCCCCGCGGTGTGCCCGCCGCCGGGCCCGCCTGACGGAGGGCTCGGGGCCGCCGCTCGCGGGCACCTTCCCGCGGCCGCCCAGGGGGTGGAGGCCGGCCCGAGAAGCGGCGGGCCCGGCGGCGGGCAAAGCGGGGCTGCGGGCGGGGAGAGGCGGCCCCGGGCGCTGCCTCCTCACCGAGCGGGGACCGAGCGGGGACAGCGGGCACCGGCGGGCGGTTCGCAGCCCCGCGGCGGGGGGGGGTCCCCGGCGGTTCTCCCTCAGGGGTCTCATCCCCACAACCGCCGGTTTGAACGAGGCGGGGCGGGTCGGTGGGTGTCCCGCCCCCCCCCCCCCTTTTCCCTCAGCGCCCTGCCCGGGTGCTTAACGCCCCCAGAAAGTTGGGAGAAGTTTTTTTTTTTTTAATCTTTAATTTATTTATTTATTTTAACTCCCCCTCCCCTCTCGGCTCGTTTAGCGTTAATCACGGCCAGGTCTCCACAGCGTGGAGAGAAAGGGGGGGGGGGGGTGGTCCCGAGGGGGGGTAGGGGGGGAAGCTCGCAGCGCTGCCGGGAAACGCCGCGCTCCGCCGGCCCTGCCCCGGCCCTGACCCTGCGGGCGGCCCCGGCCGCGCATGCTCCAGGCTGGACAGCTCCTGAGAGGGAAATTTAAAAACGGGCTGGAGCCCGGCCGCGCCGCCCAGCCGCCGCGCTCCCCGCCGCCGGCACCCCGTCCCCAGCCCCGAGCCGCCGGGGGAGGGCTTCACCCCCCTGGCCTCCCCACCCGGAGGGTCGGTGCCCCCCGAACCGCCGGGCCGGGCCCCCCGCTGAGGGCAGCCAGCGGACTCCGAGCTCCCCCCTCGAGGGCCGCCTGAGGGAGACCCCGCCGCGCCGGGCCCCCCCTCCCCCGAGGGCCGCCAGGTTTGTGGGAGCGGCGGGGGCGCGGGGTGCGGCCGAGCTCCGAGGGGGGCCCAGCTTCGCCTGGCGGGGGTCCCCCCCCCGGGGGGCTGAGGCAGCGCGGTGAGGGCTCGCCGTCCCCCCAAAGGGCACCGGGAGCCGGGCCAAGGCGCTGGTCCCAGCGCTGAAGCGGCACCGAAAGCCCCGCCGGTGTCGTCCCGGCCGGCCTCGCTGCCCCGCCGGGGCTCCGACGCTCGGGCTGAGGGGGATTTCCCCCCCGGGAAGCCTCGCAGGGCCCAAATAGCGACCGGTGGGCTGGTGGGTGATGGCAGGGCGCCTTTGGCTCCGTTTCCCTTCAGCCCAGGTGTTTCAGAGGGGATTTTGTAGATTCTCCCCCCCTTCTCCGCTGCTGAAATGCTGGATAGCTACCCCACGCCCGTGTGAATGCTTTCTTTCTGTTTTGTTTTGTTTTTGTCTTTTGCGAAGGAGATGATAGAAAGCGATCTCCCGTCCATAATGTCAGGCGTCATTAGGAATTCAGGGCAGAATCACCTCCCTTCACAGGAGTACAGGTGAGGACTTTTACCAGTTCAACGCTACGCACTGCACTGTCAAAGCCCGCTGACGGATGTTATTTTAACAGTTCTCGTGGTTTCCTTACCAAAATGTAGTACATAGAAATCCTGCTATCCTAAAAAGCTAGCTGCATGACTTCTCTGCTCCGCATTGGATTTCTCAGGTGGTGACTGCTTATAATGCTTTACTTATTTACAAGTGTTCCTGTCTAAAGCGTTTTGGTACTAAGCCATTTTTGATAAATACACCGCCAGAGCCTTGGGCTGACCTTCTAACAAACTCTCTCTACTGTAAGAATGTTGCCAGACAAGGATGTTCTTCTTTAATTATGTAAAAGTTCCCTTTCAGATTGCATTTTGCATTATTATGAAGTAGTCATTGAATGACTACATCACATGCAATACATGCTGGAAGAGTTTTTCATTAAAACGAGTACTTACGTAGTACTTCAAAGCGCTGACTTATGTCAGAGTTCTGCTACTACCAGTGGGAACAAATCTGTTTTTTTCAGCAGCCCCTGATAATTTCCCTACGCCAATACGCATGCATTTATCATGTAAAAGTGTTGTTGGAAGTCATGGGACAGTTGTGCATGAATTGCAGTGCGCTGGGTTAACTTAGGTTACATCTGTCACATGATGCCAAGTTCCAAGAAACACATAACAGCAGAACGTGATCTGGTTCTCACAATTAAAAACAAAACAAAACTCTTTTTTATCATTTTAAAATAAGGAGTGACGGACTATCACCTTCCTCCCAGCCCGAGGGTGTTCTCACACATTTCTGTGCATTAGAGCGGTCAGCCGCAGGTACTCTTCTAACAGCCTCTTTCTATTCACAATGCAAGCCCTGCGCTGCAGCTTCTTGCAGCTCAACAAGTGATTTGTAATACCCTCTGAAGCCACTGTGGAAAAAAAGGTTTGTGGAACTCTGTTTTGCTGTTTATTAAGATGCTGTTTGCTCTAGGCATTTTGTTGGCTATGTAAATATTTGTAAAGAAATTATTCAGTATTTAATGAAGGGTGTGTATGAGAGAGGCTTCTGGGTACTCATGTGTAAGTCTGTACCGGTGCCCTGAAGAACTCACCACCTCAACAAAGACCCGTAGTGTGGAGAGAGCTGTTCTTTAACTCAGAGCTGCAGAAAAACAAAAACACTTTTTTCTGAGAAAGGTTGAATTTCTCTTACAGCCAGCAAAGGAATTGTAAGAGTTTCTCCTTTTATCGGGGTCAACTGCTTTTTAAAACTACTGTTAATTCTCTGTTAAGCATTTTGAACTCAGTGATCGGAGTTCTCTAACGTTTTCCACCCATTTGTGATTTCTTTATTGCAGTTCTAAAATTAATTATTTGACCTCGTTTAATAGTGGCAAATTCTGATAAAAATGCATAAAATCTGAACTGCACCATAAATGCAGAGCAGTATTTGTCCTACTTCATGAGAAAACACTTTGGATTATGTAAAAGAAAATCTTTTAGACTGAATGATTTTAAGAAAAGAATAGACCTGTCAAATTCTATCAGCTCTGTTTACTCTCCTGCTGTCACCACAGTCCAAGGCTGGAACCCACAGTCCTGAGTGCTCCATGGGGGAGCATCAAGGCTCCACAAAATGGGAATGGCCTCCAATTAGTGAGTGGGAGGCTGGGGCTGTGCTGAGAATACTCTTCTGTCTCACTTGGAATCTTTCAATTGGGCAGTTGGACTTAGAGGAGACCAGGCTTTCCTGGGAGGCTGCAGGAAGAAACGCTGCAAGGGAGAGAGCGCGTGTGCATGTGGGCAGGGGATCAAAACAGTAAATGCCAATACGTTTTCCTGCATTTACGAATAGAGCTTGAAACTATGGGTTTGCTTGTTTGTTTTTAAAAAATAGGGGAAAAAAATCCTGATTTTAGCAGACATTAGAATTCTCTGGATCTACAGTAAATTTGCGATAGATTTGCTTGGACTCTATGCAAAGTCCAAGCACTATTTGCACTATAATGAAATGATTTTAGACAAATATCTACTCTGAGGATTCAGCTGTTGGATATAAAACATAACACTGTTTGTGAATGATTAAGGGCCATCTTAGCTTCCCCAAGTCCTGTGTTGTTATGGAGCTTTCACTGCCTGGCTATCAGTGCAAAGTAAAACTTGGTATTAGCAGATTTTCCCAAAGAAAATACTGCTTCCTTCAGTGTTTTCGTAATTGTAGTGGTGACAAACATTTCTAATGATTTCATGTTACATTTCAGGGAAATAAAGGCAGAGAATAATAACTCTTGGAGTTTTTAAACACTTTACTAACACTTTGTTAATTATTATTAAAAACCTAATGTTATGTTTTAGTGTTAACATTTTGATATCAGCATCAAAGCATTAAGCAGGGTACCAGTGTACCGTGCAATGGTGCACATGTGGTTATCTCAGCACAAAGCCGCGTGTGTTATAGGAGTGGACTCAAAGCTACCAAACCAGTGGAGAGCTCCCGTGGTCTTCACTGGGTTTGGAGCTGGTCTTTGAGATCCAGCTCGTGAGTGTTGTGGTCTTCTTGCAGTATTATTTTTCCTGAAATTTGCAGTCCATCTTCATGCAGTCTAGTTTAATTGGTGCAAGAGAAGTAGAAGATCTACGGCAACGTATGCCAGTGCAGAATCAGATTGAATATGAAAGTCTTTAGCATCAGCAGCCCCAGTGAGGCAGATGAGGTTACAGGAACGGATTTACAACAGTTTACTTTTGGCTTGGCTAAACTGGACTTGAACTCCAGCAGCTCAGCATTTTGTGTAAGGACAGTGGTCTTATTCTTTCACTGTATTGCAGCTGTGCATTATTACGTGCTTCCGACTGACAGAAGCCTTATGTAGTATTTTAAAGGCCTTGTAATGCATTTTCTATTCACGTTAAACTGAAATCAAGTTCTGAATAGCAATCCTGGAATCAAGTTCTGAATAGCAATCCTTTTGGTTGGTCATCAGCAGTTACTCCAACATAAAGCATTAGTGCGTTAGTGGACTACATCCCCCTTCATCCCATTTTAATTGTCCCTTTGCTTCTTAAATAAATTGGTCTATATTTAGCTGATTAGGCACTCTGATGATTATATTTTGCTGTAATAATGACTTTATACTACCGTAGTTTATCATCTAATCATGTTTAAAAGGCAAAGGGTTTTCTTGGTTAAGCTGTTCTTCAGTTCTTGTCCCAGACAGTTACGGTGTCACTTTCTCCAGCTATTGATCCAGCAATTACTTAAGACTGGCATCAAATCCCCTAAGCATTGAATTGCCACGTGTATAAATTAATGAGATACACGTAACCACTGCATTTCCTGTGTTCCAGATGTGACTGCATGCAGTGGTGAAAAAGGTGGACAGTCTTTACCTTCTGTGATGCCAGGTACCTTTCAGCTCCCCTAAGTGGTGGTGTCATGGCTGGGTTTGAAGTAGGGAGAGCGAGCTACAGTTCGGGATGTCTGCCAGTCAGTCCCGCGGGTAGATGGCGGCTGGGAGTTTGCAAGAAGTAAATTTCTGCAGACAAAAGGTTACAGATGCATAACTAACGACACCGTAATTGTTCCTGAAGAAAATGTCAGTGGCCATTCCCTTGACACCATGTGTGTCTGACAGGGAGTGAGATAATGACTCGATGTGTCGGAGGAATTCCATCACAGTAGTTGCTTCATTCTTTCAAAAAAATGTGAGAAACCTCCTAGGAATCAGTCAAACTCGGGCTGCTGTGGATTGATTTAAGTGGATTAGCTCAACTGTTTCCTATGCAGTTCCTGAAATGTGCTAATCAGCATTAATAAAAAATAGAGGCCCTTGCTCCTCAAATTGTCCTGCAGCTACTGCCAGAGCTAGGAAGGACTGGTTTGTACCCAGGCAGTATCCCGTGGGCTTCTGTGGCTTCTGTTTGAAAACAGTTCTGTGAAACCAGAACTGAGCTCCTGTGTTACCTCACAAAAGGTGCTTGACCTCCAGCTCAGGACAAGGAGGCAGAAGAGGAATCTGTATCTTTTCAGCATTCCTCTGAGAAAGCTCCCGTGCTCAGGGCGCACCGCTCTTATTTCACCCATTGACCAAAAACCTCGCCTGTGCAGAAAGCAGACCTGCTGGGTGACCACAGCAGCCACTAAGGCAAGGGAGGCAGGTTCTTGCACCGGTGCAAAACACGGGATGGTGTATTTTATGTTCCCTGTACACTGGAGTAAATGTCTACACAAGATCCCAGGCAAGTAAATCAGTTCAGTGCTAATAAACAACAGCTGAAGCAATGTTAAAGGAAAAAAATAGCTTCCCTGGTAGACAAGACGATTGATTTTTACAGAAAACGTTCATGTAGCGCCAGATACTTCAACACATTTTTGCGTCAGGAGAAACTGATTTTGACATTAGTCACAGCAGACTTATTTTTTTAATTTTATTTAAACAAAACAGATTGTAGATTAAGATACAGGCTGCATTGGGCAAATCTTACTGTACGGGAAGAAGGGATGATTGTGTGGGTGAAGCAGAGCAAGGAGCGAGCGTCTGGGGGTTCAGGGCTGACATTGCTGCTAACTTCCTGTTAGGCTTAAGCAAATCATGCAGGTCACTCGTAATTCAGTTTCCCTTCATCCCATCCCGAAATGATGTAACGGGCTGTTGGGAAAGCCCGAGCTGAAATGTATAAAAGTCTCCAAGAGCATGTATAGCTGGAGCTGTTAGAGCATAAGTGTCCTTGTGGGAGGTTTTTGGAGAATCGTCTTCTCTTCTGCACCATGGTGTAAGGAAAGGAGAACAGCAACACCTGACAGGGTAAATTGTGTTATTTGCTTTTTCCTCGCTAGCTTTGGTTCATCTAATCCAAAGTTTCCTGAGTTGTAGCTGAGGAGGGATGTTCTGGCTGTCCCTAGAAAGCTGCCTAATTTCTGTTCTTGTTTCCAGCAAACCCAGCAATTGCTAGAACTTGAAGGCAGGGAGGAGAAAGGCAGGCTAGACATTTGGGACTGGCTGGGTGGCGTGACTTCTAAAGGCGAGGTGGAACTGAGGAGCGAAAGCAGTGAGTGGTGAGAGCTGCTGGCTGTCAGCAGGTGAGGAGCTGGAGGAGGAACGGGGAGGAAGGAGGCAGGTGGTTGTGCAGCGTGGGAAACAGAACCTAGTGCAGGGAAACACCTGCAGAGGGGGAAAGTGCGAGGAGGAGTGTGTGGAGGGAAAGAGCAGAACAGATGGGAGCAGAAGGAGATGGGGAAGTTGACTCCTTTAATAAAGTGGAGTAATTCTCGCCATGGAGACAGCTGAAGAGGCACAAACATAAATATTTTCCTTGTGTTGTTTTACATAAGGGAAATTGTTGTGCTTGTTCTAAGGACGTTGCGTAACCCAGGACAAAAGCAAACAGTTCCTCATAACTGCTTCAAGAATGGGTTTTCTGAGGACTTCTCCAGTTCAGTTGTCACTCACTGGGTGAACTGTTGCAAACAGCTGATTAAGGATCCATCACCCTGATGGCTTCTACTTGTTGAACAGTGCCATTGCCTGTGCATAAGAAAAAGCTCAGAAGTCAGTGCTAGCAATGGTAACAAAAATTGTCTATTGAGTGAGAGGTGTCCTGAAACTGTGGCTGAAGCTGAATATGTCAAATGCAACCACGATGTTTGGTCTGAATTTGTTTAGAATAGAGGCAATGACGAGTCACCACCATGCTCTCATCCCTTTGGGACAGCCCGTAGCACTAGATTCACCCTACAACATCAAGTCTGAGTGCTTGGCATCTGTTAGGGACGCACTCCAAGAAGGCAGAGCCCCCTGAAGTGTGGGAGGTTCAACGTGCACAGGAACGTGTAACTTCGCATACCATATCACAAGATAAAATATTTTAGGGTGTGCTGGCCACTGCCAAGCTTTTCCTTAGTCTCAGCAGGCGTGTTTGGCAGACTTGAGTAGTGCTGAGGGTTCTTGCACTCTCCAGTGCCAAGTTCCTCGCACAACAGAGTGTGGAAGCAGGGAGTTCACGCTGACAGCAGCCTGCGGTGGCGCACCACGTTACATCCAGCTCACTAGGTCCAGCTGCGTTAGAACAGCTCAAGCAAGGAAGGATGCTAAGGTCAGGTTTACGAATATAGAGCCAAATTCAGCTCTTATGTCGCAGGCTTCTGCAAGGTGGTGCCAGGAATGAACCTTTCCCTGTAGCTAGGTGCTCTGTTGGTGTCTCCAGCCAGTGCCATGTAAACTGTTTCAAACAGCAAATGTGCCAGCAGCACACGTGTACGTGAGGGGAGGAAAGTGAGCTATCCTTCGGTACGTGTAACACATGATTTTGCACTGCTGACGGGCTCTTGTGAGCTTGGTCAGACGTGCAGCCAGTGCGGGACTCCAATTTCTCAGGGATTCCTGGCAGGAAACTGTAGCTCAGCATAAGGAGGTCTGGAAAGGGGACTCATTTTATCAGCCACTTTTCCTGCTTCAAGTAAACTTTCTGCGGGCTGGCTGCTGGCCAAGGGCTATTTCCCTGAGCAGGTAAATATTTTGGGCAAGGTTTGAGCAGACAGCAAAGGCGGATGTTAGCACTGAGCACTGCGGCATCACGTACCGTAGCATAAATCTTCACCGGCGTGTGGAGTCTTACGGATGTGGTGCCCTTTCTAGGACAGAAACACATAGAAACAGAAGGGTTTTTCCTGCAGAGATTTGAAAGGAGACAGGTAAAAACGGAGTCGATAATTTCACCACACCTTTAAAAACTAATATTAGGTTTGCAACACGTTTGGCATGACGGGAGCCTTTCTGCCTGGGGGTGCAGTGGCTCCGCGTGTGTAGCAGGCAGCCCTGGGGAATGTGCAGCTGGGGACACTTTGGGCAGTGTGCATTAATTACAGCGTATCACTATTTATCTCATTTACATGTCTTGAAAGGAAATGGCTGCTTTTACTACAGTGCCCCATTGTGCCAGGGCTGTGAACACCCATCTGAAGGCACGATCTCTGACTCCTGAAGTTTACCCTCAAATGCGAGATGAAAGGGATGCTGGAGGGGAACAGAATCAGAGTGCACGAGATCACAGCCCGTATTTATCCATCTGTAGCTGGCCTGGCACAGCCCATTTTGCAGGTCGGACAGATTGAGCCCCAAGAGATGAAAACATTAGGTATTACTGTGCACAGCTCTCCTTCCAGAGACAGTTAGCTCAGCGTTTCTCACTGAAAGCTGGACTCACACTGAGCTTATCTGCGTGCTGAGATAAGCTGCTTTTAGCTGGGCACTCAAAACACCTCCGTCAGACAGCAGTGGGTGTGCTGTGAGCAGCCTCACCTTCGTTAGGGTGTATGAAATTTCAGCATTGATTTTGAGGACAGCCAGATGAATAACCCTTAACTGAAATACTTGTTTTACTCTGATTAAATTTACTTTTAGTTCCATGATCAATGAAGACAGTTATTCTGGCGGCTATTCAGTGCACGTGAGCAGCAGGGGTGACTGCAGAAGAGCTGTAAGCTCAGTTTCAAAGAGCCGTGCCGTACTAGCGTGGGGAAGGGAAGAAAATGTCTTTGTTTTGGAACAAGATCTGGCTTGCGCACCTTGCCCTGTTACTGTATGTTATTGCATCTTGGTATGAGTTTAAAATGGAGCTTGGTGACTGTGGTAGCGACCTAAAAATGCAGCCACTGTCCTCGCCACCACCTGGTCCACACTGGCCACGGGAGAGCAGGGATGGGATGGGATGGGATGCGCGTGGGCCTGCGTGGCCAGGGAGCGATGCTGCCCAAACCTCCAGGACGGCGCCCAGCGCCCCGCAGGAGCTGCGTGTGGAGCCACCGGTGCAAGAACTGCAAGAACAACGTGGGGAGACCTCTTCCCCCCAAAGAGACGACGGCTGCTGCTGCTGCGGAGCCGTGCAGGGCTGATCCCCGGGCTGACAGGCGGCGTGTGCAGTGGGTGCTGACCCGCGCCGCCCAGCTGACCCCGGCGCTCGCTGCCCGGGCTGCGGGGACCGGCGGGGAGCGGGGTGCCAGATGGCGGGTGTGCGCTTGCTGTGTGTCGGCTGTCATCCGGGCAGATTAATGTGGGGTTTGTAAAAGGGAGGAGGGGGGGAAAAAAACAATTAAGAAAGAATCCCAAAAACAATCGAGGCCACGTGCCACTGGGCAACAGTCGTTGCTCCACAATGGGTTATCGGCTTACAATGAAGGGGGCCAACTGTTGCAAACGACATGAGCCTGCCCAGTTTTCAAATCATTTAATGCCCTTGTTTTCTTCCGATCCAGCCAATGTCTGGGCCAGCAGAGCGGTCACCTGACATTCTTTTTATGTATTTAAGTCCCAGGCCTCACAAAATAACTGAACAGGGGTAACCATGGCAATGCTAATTATTGCACTATAACTACAGTAAGAGAAAGAAGCCAGGGGTAGGCTAGGAGAGAGGTTCGAAGATGTTTTGGCCAGGATTTGGGCTTTTGGCTCCTGCTCATGAGTGTCTTTTCTTTTTCTTTTTCTTTTCACAGTCTTTTTACAAACATACATTAAATTCTGCTTTAAAGATCTAGTAGATAATAGTTTGGGGAGGTTTGATGCGTGTTTCTGGAAATCCTGAATAGAGGTGCTGAAAGCTCCTGGGCAGCCAGGCACTACAGCTCTGGCTCCCTCTGTTAAGCTGCTTTGGACTCATGTAAAACATAAAAGATGCTCCAGCAAGAGACCAGATTTATTTAAGGCTTCTGCATCATTATTTGGCAGCGAACACGCGTTAGTGCCATGCAGCTGGCTTTAACACTTCTACGAGAGAGCTCTTTAAAGGCTTCGCTTCAAAAGCAAAATCAACTACATCCAACCAAACTGTTCTGGCCAAGAAAGGTGTCTTCTGGACCGGAATCCTGCTGGGTTTGCCCTGGGTCTCTGATGATACCGTACATGTCCTAAGTGCTGCTGCACTCCTCAAGATGCCCGTGACTGCTGGGACAAAGTTTAACACAAGTAAAGCAGTTTATCCTTTCATTCGCGATAGTTTTTGTTGACTTTAATTGGAGTTTTGACCACACAGGAGCTTGTGAGTACTATAAATATCTCCCGTTATTTCAGCTTTGTCCAACACATGCCATCAGAAGCAAAACAAAGGCAGGTGTTAAGGAGCATGCAGAATGTGTCAGAGCAGAGCTTTAAACCAACAGCAGTCTGGCACAGCTCTGCCTCGGTCTTGTCAGCTGAAGACAGACTGGATGGTCTTGTGTACTCAGTCTGTAGCTCTTCCTGCCGATCATTTAGGATGTGCAAATTGCCTAAAAGATTTGTTTCACGTGCCTCATGGTTCCTTGTAATGTATCAATAACTTCATATGCCCAAACAGAAGAGATCAACAGCTCATTCTGTAATTTTGTCTATGCAGCAGATCTCTGCCTGTCTGTCCCCACCAACGGGTACAGGGGCTGGGAAAAGCTCTCTCCAGGTGTTAAAGCCAGCAGCAGGTTCTGGAGGATCTCAGCACAGAACCTTCTTCCAAGGCTGGCTGCTCACTGGATTTCAAGGTTAATGCAAATTTGCCAGGTTAAAAATCTTGACAGGTTTCTTCTACATCAAGGCCATAGGAGTGCAAATTTCTGACAAATATGAAAGCAATGAATCAGCTTTGGGTTTGTTTCTAGGCAGTTTCTCTTCCAGGTTCTCATGCTTTCTTCCCCTCCAAATGCTGCAAGAGAAGTTTTCTTAACTAAAACATTTCAAATTGTACAAAGCAACACATGATTACAGGCTAAGGACGTTGGTAACCAGCTAGCTGTGAAACAAAAGGTCGCAGCTGAACTCTGCAAGCAGAATCCCAGCCTGATGTGTTTTCCCCGCTGACCTTCATGAGCTTCGGCATCCCAGACATCTCCTGTCTTACCAGGGACAGTCTAGCAGCATCTCTGCCCTGTTCTAACCTTTCACGCTATTTTGCAGGCTCTTAGCTTCTGACCCCTCCCAGCTGAGCGAAGATGACCTCCCCAGTGACTTGCAGTCCTTGTCGTGGCTGACATCTGTTGATGTTCCTCGTTTACAACAGATGGCCAGTGGAAGAATGGATTTTAGCCTCGGTGCTCAGAATGCATTGCTACAACAGACAGGTAAACTGTCAGGAGGTTAAACAACCGCTCTCGAAATGTCACGGCCTCCTGCCCCTTTTACTTGCCTCCACACATGCCAGCTTTCCTCTTAGTAGATCTGTTTTAGGTACATTACGTTTCACTTCCTGCCAGAAGACGGCAGGCTGTCGTCTCCTGATAATGAGGATATCGTTGATATAGTTTTTTCACTTGAAGAGGCAGAGTGCTAGCAGTCACAACAGCACTCTCAGGGTCCGATTGACTGTTCTGCTCAGTGTAGTTGCTGTTGCCTTGTGTGAACTCGGGACAAGGTATTTAAGACTTGCATTTCAGAGGTTTTCAACAGCTTTGAAATTAGGTAATTAATCTTTCTTGTTTGTTTCAACATTGATAAAATTAAGAGCATCTTATTTACCCCATACCTGTTTGCTTCATACAGACTTACAGCATGTGTTCACTGAACGCCTTTCTTTTCGTTGTGAACTTTCTGTAGGTAAACACACTTGCTCCCTACGGCATTCTGCTGAGAGAGCTCAGTGTATCATCCTGCTTCCTTTAGAGCAGAAATATATCTGGAGTACAAATAGTGCTGAATTTGTGTTTTTTCCCCCTTTTTCTTTAGTAAGATACAGTGTCTGTGACACCGCTGTGGACTGTTAAACAGCTGTCATCTTTCATTCCCCGCATAACAAGTTTTAGAAGCAGCTGAAGTCATCTTTGCCATTTGTGAAACGTTCAGGGTTCTTTGGGGATGGAAAGCTGTAGAGAGGTGTGATTATCCACTCCAGAGCTTAGCTGTGTTAACTGCATCTATTAAAAATAAATGTCAGCTCTCTTTTCTGAAGTGTACTTTCATGTGAACATTTATTGCATCTGCTTTCTCCAAAATAGGTCCTGTGGCAAGCAATATGCACTCCTCAGGAGCACCTGGAGCAATGATTCATGTCCAGGCCAGCCTGCCACAGGGAATCCTGGGTTTGAATTCTATTTCAACACATGGAGCAAATGTAAGAGCAACCCTTGCAACAGTTCTTAGGAAAAGATGTTGGTAATTTCAAGACTGACATGTCTGTTGTCTTTATCTCAGCAGATGAGCCAGTACCCTGTAGGTGGGCAGCCATCTCCTGGTTTACAGACACAGCAGCAACTCTTCCCTCCTCCTCATTCACAGCAAGTGTTTGCTATAGCCCAGAACACACCACAGGTACTGTTATTTCCTTGTGATCTGTGTCTCAAAGTACCTTCCAAGATAATCTCTAGAACTCTTTCAAAAGGGAAAGAAAATCCCTAAGCCTCCATACCCGTGGACATTCTGCACCTGACACTTTCCTTCTTTTCCTTCTGCATGTAGTGTAACCCAGCAGCAATCTACAACACGTCCTTTGGGTCCCAGACACACTATTCTCAGCCACGCCTGGCTCCTCACTCTGCCCAGGAGCTGCATCCAAAACATTACCCCAAGCCCATCTATTCGTATAGGTGAGTGGGTAGCAGCATAGCACACTGCTTACAGTGTTCAGCGGGATGGTTTGAAATACTGTAAGCACGATAGCATGAGAATGTTTGATTCCTTTTGAAGGGAACAAAAATCCCATCAACCATCAAGAGTTCTGTGAAAACCGCCCCTGGCAGGTAGCAGGAACGAATGAGCAGCTGGACAATCAGCATAAAGGGAGAAAAATAGCACAGAGGCGTAAAATCTGCAGGATCGCAGGGTGACTTCTGAAAACCCCCAGGCTGTAGGTGCCAGGGGAAGCAGAGCACCACGGGAATCCCATGATCAGCCAGGTGTCTGAGGTTGCTAGGCCAGGAGACGGTGTGATGGGATGGCTACGTGTATGCAGCCTGTTGTTAAGTGGTTCTCTGTCCCCTAGTTGCCTGATTGCAATGGCGCTGAAGAACAGCAAAACAGGCAGTCTCCCCGTGAGCGAGATCTACAGCTTCATGAAGGAGCACTTTCCCTACTTCAAGGTACGCATACACCTGCAAGGTGGGGGTAGAGCATCACAAATATTGCTCACAACGTATTGTCTGACACCTTCCTGCATCTTTCAGACAGCCCCCGATGGCTGGAAGAATTCTGTGCGCCACAACCTGTCCCTCAATAAGTGTTTTGAGAAGGTGGAGAACAAGATGAGCGGCACCTCTCGCAAAGGGTGCCTGTGGGCTCTCAATCCTGCCAAGATTGACAAGATGGAAGAGGAGATGCAGAAGTGGAAGCGGAAGGATTTAGCTGCCATTCACAGGAGCATGGCTAACCCAGGTAGGGATTATATTACACTTTAATTACTTACATGAGAGGCAAGGGTTAAGAATGTCTGTTTGCCCAGGAATACGTGCGTCTTAAGAAATAAGTTCTGTGGTGCAGAGCCGGCTAGCACAGAGCCCCAGCCTTGCAACAGCCTCCTCCTCAAACCCGCACAGCAGAACACCCCCTGTGCTCTGCACTGAGACAAGTCACTGCTGCTGCCCCGAGGCTGCGCGGCAGGGCAACGCTGCTGCAGCCGGAGGTAGCCGAACTGACGGTCACGGCTGGAGGCGCTCAGCGTAAATCGGTCCCCAGGTTCAAGGCGGGTTGTCTTTTTCCCCCACGCTAACCGATCTAGCACATCCAAGACCTTCTGAGGAGTTATGCTGCCTCCAGCGTTAGTATTTATAGTGGCAGGTTTTAGCTTTTACAATGCAAAACTCTTTAGTAAGACTTTTTCATTTTTACTTATAAAGAATGTTTTTGAAGCCTTCAGGAGCTCAATATTGGCAAAATCAACTGGAGGTTTTTGCTGTAAAATCTGTAATACGCAATCAATAATGAGTAGCATTCTCCTTTGCTTAAAAACAAAAGTGCCACTGAAACAGTCAGGAGGCTCTCAGATGAATCTTACCCAAAACCAAACAGAGTTCAGCGTCCCTGGAAGCAGGAGACCTCCTGAGGATGCTGAGTTCTGCAGCTGTGGGTCAGCTGCCATCAGCAGCAGCTTGGTGGCTCTGTGTAAATCTCATGTGATCATTTCTTCAGCTCTGTTAGGGGTTACCATGGAATTTGACTAGGGTAAGGGTTAAGGGTAGGGAAGTAGATGGCATTTCTTTGCCCTTTGCACAAAGATTGCCTTCTGTGCTGCTCTCACACAATTACACTGTTTGCCTTCTCAGCTTGATGGCAAAAGTGCGTGGCTGTGCTCACAAGCAAAATGCTTTGGCAGGGCCCTGCTTGAACAAAGGGGTTCAACTCACTCTTTTCTTTCTTGGGAACGGGTATTGCATGCGCAGAGGAGCTGGACAAGCTGATCACTGACAGACCGGCGAACTGCAGGCGGCCCGGCAAACAGGCAGAGGCTGAGGTCTCCACCCTGACCCACATGGCAGCAGCCCAAGGCCGGATCTCCATCTCGCAGCTGCATCCCCAGCCCATCATGACGCTCTCGCTGCAGTCCATCCCCCTGCACCACCAGATCCAGACCCAGGCTCGCATCGCCCCGGACTCGCCGGCACCTGCCCAAACGCCTCCTCTCCATGCTCTGCCTGCCATGAGCCCCAGCCCCCTTCCCCACCACCCCATGGGCCGCGCACCTCCCGACTTCCTGACCATGAGCACGGACATGAACGCGGAGGTGGACGCCCTGGACCCAAGCATTATGGATTTTGCGTTGCAAGGTACAGGAGAGGGCACGTGGGGGAGTGGCGGGCAGGATCTGTACAGCTATGGAGTGGCTGAGTATAGCAGAAGGGCTTCAGTCGATTGCACTGGGGTGGGATTAACTGAGATAACAACTTGTGCACTGTGGTAGATGTAAGCAGGCATGCCTCACTAAGGACCTGGGGCACCCCATCTCTCTGCCCTGGGAAACCATAGCTTTACCTGTGCTGCGGTTTTGCCCATTTATAAAAGGAGAAATTCTTTGTTTTATAGAGATGCTTAGCACGGTCCCCGAGTTTCTGGTTAGCCTGTGGTAGATAAATACTGTCTGGAAAGGTCCCGACTGCTGCTGGAGCCCAGAGGGCCTTGGGGGGAAGAGACTCCTGGTGCCTTTGCACTACAGCTGGTACTCTGCGAGCCGTGCTGTTTCTGAGCAGCACGTAAAACCCGTTAGTTAAGGACTGACCCCCTACACAGTGCCTGGGCAGGGTGGATGTGTTGCTGTGACTGGAATTTAATCTCTTAAAGGTAACATATGGGAGGAAATGAAAGACGACAGCTTCAGCCTCGACACCCTGGGTGCCTTCAGCAACTCCCCGCTGCACCTCTCAGACTGTGACCTAGGCACTCCCGGCCTCACCCCGGCCTCCAGCGGCAGCGACCACTCCTTCTCAGACTTGCAGGTCACGGGCCTTTACACCACCTACACGGCCCTGGACAACGTGGCGGCGGCAGCTCAGTACATGAACCCCCAAGGCAACAAGCCCATCGCTCTGCTCTAAGTTTTGCACCATTCCACGGACCTCTAACTCGGGGGCCGGTTTCTCCCAACCCTGAAAATCTGACCCGAAAGCAATAAAACAGCTCCTCCTACGGACGCTTGGAAAGCGTTGGCTGTTCACTGGGACGCAGCACGTGATGCCGAGGTAACTCGGACTGGTGGCAGTGGAGCTCCTTTCACCCATGCCAGGAGCGAGGAAGGGGCATGGACGGCCGTGTTGCAGGACTGGGGAGCTCTTAAGGACTTGGAAGGCATCACTCAGAAGGAACTTTTACTAGAATGTAACTGAGCTACAGACGAGCCCAGTTAAGGAAAACGCATTTACCTGACACTGTGACCTGGACGTGGACGTTGACGATGTCACACGCAGCAGCCAGTGCACGCCAACGGTCTGCTCAGCACCAAGGTGAAGCCCAAAAGAGTCGATCTCGTACCTCGTTTATCTTTTTTCTTCAATTGCCAAATGACTATTGCCATCGAACAAAGATCGCATGCAGTCTCTGGAGACACTTGCACCTCTAACACTATTTTGACGTGACTATTGCTAATTTATTGTTACGAGATAGCAAAAAGGAGCAAAAAATAAAAATGACAAAGCAAATCTGTAGCAGACAACTGTTATATCGAGGGTTAAGAACAAAGTCCTTACCCGCGAAGGAACTGGTACTACTGAATTATGAAGCTGATTGCTGGCTAGAAGTTTTTAGGAATTATGCCTGTTTTTAGGATTTTTTAAAAAACTAGATTTCTTTGTAGTACTGTGTATTGTGTCTCTGTCTATTCTTGTGCTAGGCAGTATTACTATTTGTAAATTTATTTATATTTATTGTTATGAAAAGAAATTATGTAAACTGAGCACTGTTCAATTTTTTAAAATGCTGCAGTAACCTGTTTTACATCAACTAAATTATTCATATTCAAAAATGCATAAATTTTAATCACTGTTTGTTACACTACATTTCTTTTAAATAAGCACTTTTGATACTGTGAAACTCATGTTTTTTAAAAAAATTCAGAGACCAAATATCGTAACTGTACCACACCGATTCAGAATCGTCTTCCTGTGCTGATTAATCCCAGTAAAATTGATTCTAATTTAGATTTTTAGATTTACAAGCCCTGCTGTATACTTGGTAACACACATTGCAAAAAAAAAAAAGAAACAGTAAAAAAAGAAAGAAAAGTGTAAGTTGAAATTTAGCATTTAGTCTACTTATACCTCTGTGACCATGAATAATATTTATATCTCGTGTGTTTGTCTATTCCTGTTTGTTAAAGGAGTTTCCTGCTCCGCTGGTATAGGTATCGTACCCCCAGGCCCCACCGTCCCACACTGCACGTGGCCGGGGCTGGCCCGAGGCAGAAAGCTGACCTCCAGGTACTGAACACCCACCACAGAACCAAACGCTGCAGCCAGAGCTTTGCAGCTCCCCGCTGGGAGTCTGCAGCAGCCCCAGTGTGGGTTCCTCATGCTGAAAATCGCGGTGGTGAGGGTCAGGGGCCGGGAAGCGTTGTGTGGCTGCGTCTTCCCAAGCGCACACAGCCCCTTCCAAAAGGGCACGACGGTCCAAATCCTAATTTATTGTTCAAGAACAAATGTGAGTAATGAGCATTTGCTGTGACTGGTTTCATCTACGATGTCTTCATTTTTTAAAAAATAAATATTATTTCTTAGCATTAAGCCTGGGTCATTCTAGATGTGCTGCATCACAACTGCTCCGGTGTCAAGCAAGCCCATGCCAGGTGGTGCACTGCAGCTCAGCGCCAAACAGCAAACCTGGGCACCTGCTACCAGAAAACCAACCCAGCTGGGAAACAGTTACACCTGCAAATGGAAGGGGTTATTTCTAAAAAAAAAAAGCACCTTTCCTCGGCCTTCATTGTCTTTACAGACATAATGCTGTGTCCAAGTTAAGGGTTTTTCCTGGCTCAAATCCTCCAGAAGAGTTTACAGGTATTTACTGCATGAACTCTTCTTCCAAGAGCTGCTCAGTACCAAAACAGCTCCTGTGCTCCAGGGAAGGAGGCTGCTACCACAGAGCGGCAGCCACCATCCCCTCCTCAGACCCTCCCTGTTCATACAATGACAAAATCAAAGAGCTCAGGAAAACCTCCTTGAGGGCAGTGCTCGTTTTATTGGCGCTGGTTTGGCTGCATGTTTCTGCCCACCTCCCGCGCAGCGAGCAATGCCCCCCACCTTCCCCTGACAAAGCCCAGTGACACCTTTCACACCAGAAGACATCTCCTCACACCCTTTTCACCCTGACCCAAGGACAAGGAGAGCTCCCCCTGCAGCCCCCAGCACGGCCAAGGGGGTGTCCAACACCGCCGCATTGCCCCTGAGCCAGCGTTCCCCCTTCCACTGCCGGAGCGCTCCCTGCTCTGAGCGCCAAAGCTAAACCTGTGCAGGTGAGGTGATGCCTCCGCAGCGCGAGGTCACGCAGCCAGAGGCGCTGCAAGGCACACAGTCAACTTTTCCCCCACGTGGACCAGTCTGATTAGAGGCCACCAGGGAACCAAGGCACGGGTGCAAGCAGACAGAGACCTCAGCCCGGCTCCTGTCCTTCAGCAGAGGAGCCAGGTCACTGGGAACGGGGCAGGGGCACCCAGGGTTGTCCTCCCTCCTCTCCAGCATCCGTGGGAGCTGCAGCACAAGCCAGAAAGGACAAGACGGGAGCAAGGAGCAGATGGGTCGGTCGCCCTGGTCAAAGTGTGGCAGCTCCGCTGATAAACCTGCTGCAACCGGGCCCAGCATGGCTCACGATGTCTCCTCTGGGCCACCAGCTACTCGTAGTCCTGCCTACTGACTGCTCCTCAGCACAGGGAAGGATGAGACAAACTGCTCCTCACAGTTCCTGAGTTTATTTTAAAGCGTCTGTTTGAGACTGCTTCTTCAGCAGGATTTACGTTTCCTCGTGCCAGTGCATGGTCAGCCTCAGAGCCGGACGGAGACCTCCTCCTCTGTCCTCTTGGTGCCTCAGCCATTCGGTTTGTACTTCCAGCTCCATCCAGTCTTGTGAGATACACCTGACACTGGTGCTCATTTTAAAGATTAAGGCCAAGGCTTGCAACTAAAACACAGTAAAAGATTTTTAGTTCTTTTTAAAAAATCAGTGTTTGCACCAGATCCGGGCTCCAGCCTTGGCTCGGGCCAAGTTATCTTCTGCCAAGCTGCCCCTCTGACGAACGCCCGCAGCGCCAGAGGGCCCTCCGCACAGGCAGAGAGAATGTCTTCATAGCTTAAAATACAAACATCGGCATTTATTTAGGCACAGGGTAAGAGTCCAAGGCTCCAGATCGAGGTCTGAGGGACTGGGTGGGGAGGTGAGGTCTGGCCTCTGAGCAGCAGCGTGTCCCGGTGCCCCTCCTGCCGCCGGCTCAGGAGGGGCTGTTGTTGTCCACCGTCGAGAGGTGACGGGCGACCTGAGCCTTCTGCGTGCGGGTGATGTGCTGCGCCATCTGGATGATGCAGTCCATGGCCACCTCTGGATTGGCTTGGACCAGGCTGCAAGGCAGATGGGAGAGCGCAGCTCCCTCAGAGCATGAAGCAAGAACTGCCTTGTCTCTACCGCCCGCAGGCCCCAGCCCAAGCGATGGGATCGGCCTTCACGCTCGGCTCCATGGCCACTCACCTCCGGATGTGCTTGAGCACGTAGTCCCGCTTCAGGTACTTGATGTTCTCTCGGATGGCTGACTTGGTGCCGTCGTCCTCCTGCATGTGCTTCTCCAGCCACTCCACCACCACCTGGTTGTTGTCCCAGAGGTAGCCCTGGGGAGAGCAGCGCCGTGTTGGGGGAACCAGTGCCCACACAGGCTGAGCCCCTCTTCTGCTACAGCCTCGGGCTTTTTTCTCCCGTGCCACAACCAGAAAACAGGAGTATTTTTCTCAGTGCTGCACGTATGGCACGGTATGCGCCCCCAGCCCATATAACAGCCATGGAGAGAGGGGTCAGTATGGAAATCAAAACTCAGGAAAGCTTCATGGACTACTAGAAATGCAGAAGGTTAAGGGAGAACACGTTTCCTTTGCACGCCTTCACTCCCCAGCTCAGCAAGCACAGGACCGAGCTGGTGAGGTGCATCACGGCACCCACACTGCCTGCAGCTCAAACGCCAAGACCCCACGTCTCACTTCTGCCCAATGCCACTCATTTCTGCCCAAATGTTGGAGGGTGGAAATGAAGAGGCCTGTAGTATTTGTTTGGGGGCCGCCTTGCTACAACTGAGCACCAGCACACAGCTGAGATCACCCACCCTGAGGGGACAGCCCCACATTGGCAGCAGAGCAGCAATTCCCATCGCGGGTTTCAGCTCAGGGAGGCACGGATGACACAGCCCAGTGACAGCAGAGCAAGGTGACAGCGTTGGAAGGACGGGGCCCTGGGGCTCAGCGTACCTTCTCGGCTCCTTCGGTCTCCATGAACCAGCGCCGCAGCATGGACTGGATGTGGATGTGGCTCAGCTCACTGTTGGCGTTTAGGATCTCCATCCTCACCACTTCCTCCAGCAGCAGCCGTCGCAGCCGCCAGTAGAGGAAGGACCGGGCGTTTTTCCACTCCAGGATGTCCTGCAGAAAGGGGGCAGAGCCCAGGGAGAGGAGCTGATGCGTGGTGACCGCTTGCTCACAGCCTGTGCTTGCAGGCCTGCAGGCAGATCTGCTGGGCTGGAGCAGAGGGCAACACCCGGGGCAGGAAAATGCACAGAGCTGCAGCCCAGGACCCCGGGGGGGACTTTGGCTCCCACCTTTATGCTGCTGCTGCAACCAACCCCAAACCCACACCAAGCCCCCTCCCCAGCCCCGCTGCTGCCCTTGCTCACCGTGATGACGCCTTTCTCCTGCATGCGGCCTGGGGTGTCGTGCAGGTCGGCGAAGTGCACGGCCACCTGGTAGTAAATGGGCAGCAGGAGCTCCTCCCGGGCCTTGAGCTGCTTCTCCAGCTCCTTGCGCTGAGCCTCGGACAGCTCAGGTGTCCCTGCAGGGGCAGATGACTGTCATTTCCCAGCAAGGGGCCTGGGCTCTGCTCGCTGTTCCTATCTCAGCCATCCCAATGCGATATCCCTCAGCTCTGACACATCCACAAGCCTGCCCAGAGCCCAGCCACAGAACCCCATGTCTGTGAAGGGGCCATGCTGTGCTCAGTGCCTGCCACCAGACAGACACTTTGTGGGACTGTGTTTAAGCAAGGTGGGGAGGCAAGAACCTCCCAACACAGCAGGCAGGAGCAAACCGCAGGGCAAAAGTAGACCTGGTTTATTAAAGGAAGCTTCTGTGCAGCTCTGTAATGATTATTTAATCTAATTTAGGCACAGATGTAGCATGGCTATTGCAATTCTTCATCTCAAAGCATGGGAGCAGTTGCTGCAGCAAAGTCCAGCACCCTCCACAGAGCCCCAGGGGATATGGGGATTTGAAAGTACCACCACAGCCCCTCAGCAGGCCCCACATCAGACAAACCATTAGGAATTTTCCCAAACTGATGAACACAGAAGGGTTTCCTGGTGCTTGCCACCACGGTGTCTGAGGCAAGCATTTTAACTCACCACTACCAAGGCCCAGAGGCTGAAATGCCCTTCCCTTACCCAGCTGCTCAACAAGCCTGGCATAAACCGTATCGATCCTCCTCATGGTCTTCACC
Source organism: Oxyura jamaicensis (assembly GCF_011077185.1). Lineage (NCBI taxonomy): Eukaryota > Metazoa > Chordata > Aves > Anseriformes > Anatidae > Oxyura > Oxyura jamaicensis. The sequence continues at coordinate 1,595,757 of NC_048907.1, forward strand.
AAATCTTTCTTCCTGAACTTGATCTCCACTGTTCCCCCAGGCTCCAAAATGCCGCCCCTGGAAGGAAAATTTGGTAAAGCAGGGACAGGTCAGCAGGGGAGAATAAGTCCTGGGACAAGACATCACCGCTGGTGGCAAAGCCTGGCAGTTCAGGCAACTCCCTCTAAGAAATAGGGACAGAGAAAACCTAAAATAAATTTGTTTCCAATCTGGGATTCTTGGCTATTCCCCCACTCCTTACAGCTTGCTCCAACGCACATTAATTCAGGCTAGAGAAACCCTCCAGGCCCCCAAAACAAAGCTTTCACCCCCTGCAGCTTTTGCTGGACACAGGAGGATCTCCCCAAGGAGACACCTGCCACACTGCTGCCACACTGCCCTATAAGAGCCCAGGGACTTTTAGCTGATTGAGCAAAAACTCAAGAGCAAAAAACACAAATCTCCAGAGATCGGAGGTCTCTGAGCAGGACCCTGACTCTGCAGACCCTGTGTGTCAGGCTGTGAAGGATGCACGGTCTGGATGGAGCACCGAGGCTGACCTGCTCTCCTTGTCCGCATAGAGCTCCACGTACAGGGGGTTGATGGTGGAGTCGATGACCACCCAGGAGCCGCCCCGCAGCTCCGCGTGCGGCGGGATGTACACCAGGATGGGCTGCTTGAAATCCCGGAGGCTGTCGACAATGAAGGCGCCGAACTTCAGCATTTGGTCGTACATGTCTGAAAGCCAAAGGGACTCAGTGGCTGGGCACCCCGAGTGCCACAGGGTGGGCTACTGCCCTTTACCTCTTCTCAGCCTTCTCCAGTCTAGCAGCCCAAAGCCTTTTTCCTCCATCAGAGCCTAAACAAGTCCCTCAAACCAGCCCAGTGGGAAGCCACCAAGCCCTGGAACCTGGGTCCTGGCAGCACCCCATCACCTCCCCATCCCAACCCCGTGTCCCTGGAGCAGCTGGGCAGGACCCTGCCATGCTGGGTCATCCCAGGACCCCAGCGGGTGGCAGGGGGCTGGTGGCACAGCACAGTGCAGGGATCCGGGCACCCCGAGGGCTGGTACCTTTCATGCCACTGGAGAAGCCCCTCCAGTTGGCAAAGATCATCAGCGGGAGATGCTCCCGGTTGAAGTCCCGAATAGCCTGGGCTGTTTTAAAGGCAGAGTCTGGGAACCAGACCTGTCCTGCCTGCTGGATTATCTGAAAGAGACAGCAAGCAGCGTTGCTGAGACCAGTGTCAGTGCTTCCAGGCACGCTGTGCCAGCAGGTCAGCGGCACACGGAGCGTGAGAGCTGCAAGGAGACAAGCTGAGAGCGCACGCTCAATTTCACCAGTCTTTAAGGAGAATCAGGACGTGCCAAAAGATTACGCTAAGCTTTTTCCCCCCCACTTTCCCCTCCAGCCCCCCTGCTGCACACTCGTCCCCTGCCACTTGGTGGCACAGAGGTCTCCCCACGCACCTTTGCCTCTGAGTCGGGGTTGGCAGGGTCTGCGGGTATGGTCACCTCCACCGAGCGGGTCTCGACAGCGATGACACCCACGGGGAGCCCTCCCAGCCTGCGGCAAGGCAGGGCGCCTCAGCAGGGGCCAGTTCCCCTGCATGCTGCAGCCCTGCTCCACCAGAGATGTTCCCCCCATAACCAGCCCCACGGGCACAGAGCACTTGCACTCAGCTGTGCTTGCAGCCTCCCCGCCCCAGGGCTGGGCAGAGAAGCCCCCCCCCTGCACCCAGCAGTACCTCGCTCTGCCAACCACGACTGTCTGAGCCCACGGCCTCATGATCTCCTGGAAGCTTCCCTGGTCAAAGAAGCCGCTCTGCCACGTCCCCTTGAGAGCTGCAGAGCAAAGGGGAAAGAGGAGAGACACTGCTGTGAGCGCTGAAGGGTTTCCTGTGCGCTGATGTGCAACAAAAAGCACCTTCTGCACCAGAACAGGAGAGTTTGCAGCCATGGGATGCTTTTGGGCACGCAGCTGCAGAGGTCTCGGGTTGTTCTCACTTACTTGGGTGAGGCCTCCCTGCCAGCATCCACCTGGGGTCATAGGGGACTTTGGAGGGGACAAAATCAATTTCTCTTTCAATGGGGTCGCTTATGGCAGTAACGGGCACTGGGCTCCGGTTATCCTGTAAGGGAGAGCCCCAGAGGGCAGGTCAGCAGCCAGGTGCCCCCTAACAGCCCACGCTGCCATCCTGCAGCACCTTCCTACCTTGGGCATGTACGAGAGCCACTGCAGGATGGTGTAGACACCTTCAAAGTCATCTGGGACAGTGAGATGGGAAACGCCGTTGTTGTGCATGATCTGCACGCCCCCCAGCTGGTTGTTGGATGTGTAAACTTCACGCCCCAACACCTAGGTGGAACGACAAATGGAAACACAGATGCTAGAGCAGCAGCTGCCTCTCCTTACTCTATTTGCTAGGTTAAACCTTTGTCTAGGTTCATTCCCTCTGGTTTGAGGGATTTGAGTTTCCACCTCTGCCTACACGGGCTGATGTTAAAGCCAACTGCCGGGGAACTGCCACCTCTTCCCACGGGACGGGGACGGCACTGGGGGAGGCTGCGTGCTGGAGCACGGTACCTTGTTGAGAGCTGTGACGCCGGTGAGGATGATGTGGGAGTTCTCCACCTGGATGACGCGCTGGCCCAGCCTCACCAGGTACGCGCCGATCCCGATGGCACGACACGTCACCTGGGCACACACACAAGGACACACGGAGTTACGGGGGAGAACAGGCTGCAGCAATGATGCCGTCCAGCTCTGCAGGGGGCTGCACAGGTGGGATGCATCAGGTCACTTGTTCCATCCTGTTATCCCCTCCGGGAGACCTCAAAACCAAGGAGGAGAGGGGAGGAGTGCAGCAGGGGAAAGGCGTGAGGCTGTACCATGCTGATGGTCACGATTTCATCGTAGGCACGAGAGGACTCCCCAGCGATGGTGCCAGCAGCTCGCAGGTTTTCCACCCCAAATCCATTGTCCTTCCCAATGATGTCCAGGAGGACATACCTGGGGAAAAGGCAGAGCTGGGATGGCATAGGTAGGACAGGGAGAAGCATTCCCTTGTGTGATGGGACCAGCAGGATGCCGGGCCAGGGTGTGGGACCTGCATTGGCAGAGATGCAGGGCAGGGCTTGGGGCTGTCCCCACAGGACAGCAGGGCTCACCTGGACTCGCCCCCTTCCTCCACATGCTCACAGTGCACCGAGTTCATGGCACTGATCCTTGTGTAGTCCTGGGGAGTCAGGTACAGGTACTTGAAGCCCTGAAAACAAAGAGGAAGAGAACGAGCTGCAGTGCCCGCTTTGTGCACGCTCACGGGGGACACAGAGCGCTCCAAACCCATCCCAGAGCTGTCCTCACAGCAGGGACAGGACAGAGCAGCCATACCAGCACAGGCACCTTCACCTCCACCCCGCCAGGGAAGGTGAAGGGAAGTGGCTCACATCCCACTGTTTTGTCTCCCAGTTTCTCTCTGGTCCTTCCCCAAATAAGTCCTCTGTTGCTCTCTCTGACAGCCAGAGGTGAGGTGCCCACACACCTTGTAGGGGTCCTCGGGGTCCACCCAGGCCACTTGGAACATGTGTTTTATCTCCTCGGCGAAGCCGATGCGGGCGCCGCTGTTGGCGGCGATGTAGACGCGGGGGATGCCTTCAGCCCGGGCCAGCTCCGAGGCCCGCAGGAAGACCAGGTCCTCCTCCGGCCCGAAGGAGCCGATCTTGTGCGTGATGTCGTTGCAGATGAGCACGATGTCCCGGCCCTTCGGGTACTCGGGGGTCTTCAGCTTCATTTTGAAGGCAACCATCCCCACCTGCCCCAAAATGGCAGTGTCACAGGGCTGGCTCCTCCGGAGCAAGGAGGTCACAGCTGAAAATTCATCAGCCGACAGACAAAGCTCCTGTCTGGGGAGCATCCCCCAGGCTTTGTGCACAGCTGGAGTGGGGAAGCCACCAGCTGTTCCCACCACCCTGCTCCCAGATCACTCCCTGCTACCTCATTGCCTCCAGGGAGCCTGTTCATCTGCACCAGGTGTCCCTGTGAGTCCAGAACCAGCTCGGTGTACGTCAGGACATCCTTGGGGTACAGGTCTGAGGAGCCCCACAGCTTGAAGAGAGCCTGCAGAGACACGGCGCATGGAGCATGCCAGCTCAGAGGAAGGGAATTCCACTCAAGATAGGAAAACTTGGGAAGGAAGGGAAAGAAAAGGAAATTCAATAATCTGGAGCCTCTCTGCTTTACCAGACCCACCTGCCTGATCATCTCTGGGAAGTCGTACACGTAGGTGGTGCCCAAGGACTGTGCCTGGAAGCGCTTGGCCTGAAGCAGGTCCTTGGTGACGTAGGGGGTGTTGATGAGCATCCCATGCTGCTGCCCCTGCTTGTCCCCGTACGACTGGAACATGATCTGGAGAGCAGGGCAGAGCGTTGGGGCAGAGGGGAGGGACACAGAGAAGGTCGCTGCACAGTGCTGGGGGCTCTGGGACAAACCAACACTGCAGGTGCACCAGGGTTTGTGCAGGAACAGCCCCACAGCTGGCAGCTGCTCGTTCTTGAGCACAGAACCCTGCCTGGGGACACGGGAGTGGTTTGGGGTGGTCGCGGTGGGGTTCCTGCTTGCTGCCACCTCCTGTGGGAACTCACGTTGCCGGTGCCGGAGTCCCTCACTTCCTTGTAGAGGCTGATGTCCAGGTAGTAGCCGGACTCGTTGGTCAGGAAGAGGCGGATGGGGATGGCCGCGGTGGTGGGCGTCAGGCGGATGTTGATCTTCACCTCGGCCTGCAGGACCCGCAGCTTCCAGAGGCGGCTGCCATAGCGCATCACCATGGACCGTACCGACTCCTCGATCTGGGTATGGGACAGCTCGTGGGTGGGTGGCTCTGCAGCCCCAGGGACACCACTGTCCTCGAGCGTGTGATGCTGAGCTTGGAGAAGTCCCATCACATCCCCACCTCCACAGCCATTTCAGGTTTGCTCTGGGCAAGCGCCTTCCCTCCCTTCCTCCCTGCCAGTGCTGCCATCCATTCTCTCCCCTGGGAAGAGGGAAAGATGCTGCCTTGCATTCCCCTTAATGTATACAGCCTCTGCTCTCATGCTGGGTGCTGCCTGGGGGCAGAGCCCTCCACTCACCCTTGCACCTTCCAGCAAATCACTGCTTGTCCAAGCCCTGACTCATTGAGAAGTGTGAAATCTCAGCATCTCTCTGGCAAAAAGCTCACAGTGAACAAACCCACAGACACAGAACTAAGTTGCAGGAGCCCCTGGGGCTGCCAAATCAACCCCCCATCCAAGGCTGGGTGTGCACTGGGTCCAGCAGCCGGTGTGGAGGGCGGCGGCCCAACCGTGCAGCAGAACCGAGCCCGGGGATGAGGCAGCCTCCATCCCCAGCTCAGCACCAGGAAGCAGGACCCCCAGGAATGCACCTTGGAGGGGTCCATGACGACAGTTGGGACAAAGTTGAGGAAGATGTGGTTGCAGTCGGTGCGGACGCTGGTGTTGTTGAAGGCCACCTCCAGCTCATCCATCGCCTCCAGGAGCAGCCGCTCGCCCTCGTTCTGCAGGTACTCGAAGGAGGCCTCCTGCGGCGCATGAGGCGGCTCTCAGGAGGCCAGAGAAACCCCCGTGCCCAAGGTGCCCCAGCCTCCACCCAGGACCAGGGCTCGCCCGCAGCAGTGCCAAGGGCCGGGGCCGCCTTGCCTTGGTGATGAGGTCCGAGTGCCGCACGATGGCGCGGATGAAGAAGCGGTAGTCAGTGGCCTCGGTGCCTGCCTGCACCTTGGCGGCGCCCAGGTAGAGGTGCATCTTGTGGTTGGCGCAGGGGATGGCCGTCAGGTCGAAGTTGCGCATGCGGCTCAGCTCCAGCTGGAAGGCCAGCGCCGGCTCCAGGTGCCGGTAGATGCGGTCCTCCGCGAACTGGTGCGGCACGGGGCGAGCGAGTCAGTGACCAGCCCGCACGGACAGACCCCGCTCCATCCCAGTGGGGGGACAGCTCCTACCTCGTCCCTGGCTCTGAATGTGAAAAACTTTGGGAATTCTCTCTAGAAAAAAAAAAAGGGAAAGACAAGACATCAATAAACCTGGCACAAAGAGGCTTTTTCTGATTTTCAGAGAACTCACTAAAAATAAGAACTACTAGGCTTCCTCCACCCCAAGAGAAAAGAGCTGTGCCTAATCAATGCCTCTTAAAGGGAACGGAAAGGTATGGAGGGACCACACGGTACCGGACACAGCATGAAGGATAATACAGGAGATAAATCATTCATGGAATCCCCTGTTGGTTGATTCCCAGATCTCCCTCCCGACACGTGGTACGTCATCTCTCAATGCTCAAGTGGCAGAAGCACAACATGTCCAAAGCCACTCAGCACTCAGTCAGCACTGACCTGCTGGGCAATGAGAAACGTGATTCTCCGGAGACCGCAGTCAACAAGGATGCTTTTCTGCAGGGAAATAGAAAAGAGGGTCAGAGAACAGGGGCCGGCCTGTGGTGGGGGCAGCCATGGGGGTATGGGGTCGCAGCTGGCAGGGTCCGGCCCATTTGGTGCACCTTGGACTGGGCAAAGGCTCTGAAGATCGGCACCAGCTTCTCATCCTCCACGTGGTCTGCGCAGCGCAGCGCGATGTTGAGGATGTGGATTGGCTCCTCGCGGATGTTCTGGCAATGAGACCCCCGCTCAGCCCTGCTGCTTCAGCCCAGCAGTGCTGCCACCAGCCCTGCACCACCCGGAGGGGACAGCAACAGTGCAGTGCCCACCTTGGCATCCTCCTCCTCGTAGACCGTGGCTCGTGCCTCGCTGAAGATCGAGCTCTCCAAAGGCGGGTCGGCAAAGCATGAGATCACTTCATCGAAGTTCCTGCCCAGACAGCAGGGATGGGGTGAGAAGCCAACACTCTGCGCCCCCAGCCCAGTAGGACAGCACCACAGCCCTCCCACCTCGTGAAGTCCTCGAATTTGTCGAAGGCCACCATGGCTCCCATGCGCTGGCTCAGGGGAGAAAAGCCACTGTCCATGAAGAGCTCGGTGCTGTGCCGGGCCAGGTCGGGGTTGGAGATGCTGATGGGGACAGACATCCTGTACGGGACAGCAAGGCAGCTGTCAGCCGTGGGCAGGCAGCACTCCTTGGTCCCAGCAAGGAGCACACAGGTCCCATACAAGACCCTGACCCAGAGAGGGCTCATCCTGCTCCCTGGCAGGGTCCCCACACTTTGGAGAAATAAATCCAACAGCTTTGCCAAAAGGACCACACCTGGAGGAGCAGGCACGAGGGGTGGGGGTACCTGTTGGGGTGGGAGAAGGGCAGCATGAACTGGAACTCCACCAGGCAGGTGCCATCCGAGAGCTGCCGGTGCTGCAGGCTGTTCAGCTCGTAGGCGATGTACCCGCGCCGCACGTACACCTGGGAGGGGGATGATGGGGGTTACCGACGCGTGCTGCTGCATCCCTGCTCCCACTTTGAATGCCTGCACACCCCAGGGAAGGTGCAGACACCCCCCTGTGCCCCCCCAGCCCTCACCTCCAGCGCTGCCATGCGCACAACCTGGTTGCTGTGGTAGAAGAAGATGGGCAGCACATCAAAAATGGTGGTTTCCGAGAGGATCAGTTTCTGGAGGGAGAAAGCGAAATTTAGGGAAAGGATGGAGTCGGACCCCCCTTGGCCCATCACAGGACAGTGGGAGGCAGATTTCAGGGAGGTCCCCCCGGGCTGCACAGGAGCACTGACAGTGGGACAGGCACTGACACCGCAGCAAGGCTTTAATTGCTTTTTGGGCTACTTTTAAGCCTAAGCCACTTGCAGAGCAGACCTCCTCGCCAGAGCCACCCAAAAGTAAAATTTCTTCTGTGGAGAAACACGAGGTTCCCAACCTTCAGGTTCTCAGGGCAGAATTCGTGTCCATACATGTCGATAGCAGAGAGGAATATGGACTCCACCTGGTTGTGCCGCAGCTCGTAGGAGGGCAGGTGAGAGGCGATGAGCACCTGCAAGAGGAGAGGTGACTGGGAGTGGGGACAGGGATGGGGACAGGGACAGGGACAGCCCTGCGCGATGCTCACTGACCTGCCGGGCTCTCAGCGCCACTTTGGAGTGTTCAGTCTTGCTGAGCTGTGTCAGCTCGTTTAGGATGGCCGTCAGCTCGTCCGTCAGCGTGGGGTCACGGCCACACAGCTGGTCCTGCAATGCACACACCACGATGTCAAGGTTCGAGCTGGCTCCTTGCTGCAGGCAGCATCACCACACGTCCCCAGCCCGGTGGGGACAACAGGGACAAGACCCCATGCAGGGAACAGGGATGGCAATGGGCAAAATTCTGCTCTTTGAAACAAGTGCAGCAGTGTAATGCTGAGGAGGGGACATTAAGACCCCCTTAACACGGCAGCCGTGTGGTGAAACAGAAAAGGATGCTTGAATGCAAACCCAGACCCTGTGGACGCATTGAACAAAAGAGAGGGAAGAAAATTTATCAAGTGCCTGCCCACTTTCAAGGGGAAAGCACAGGGCTGTGATGGCCACAGGCAGCGGAGTACTGGGGCAGTCTTTTCCCATCCCACAGTGACATGGAGCTCGCCTCAGCTTACAGGGTTTTTCCTACCACAACCCTTTGCTGCTGCACGGGTCGCACTCACAATTAACATGGTCACCAGCAGGTTCTTCTTCGCCACCTGGGCATGGGAGAAGATGCTCTCGAGCACCGGAGTCATGTCAGGTTTGTACTGTTCCCGCAGGCTGATGACGCACTTGTCGTAGTGAGCTGTGGGGCAGAGCACCGTGAGCCCTGCAGCCTCCCCCGAGAGCCCCCCGGTCCCCAGAGCCCCCAAGCCCTCACCTTGCTGGAACTGCATCTCCACTTGCAGGTAGCGCCGCAGCAGGTCCAGCACCACCGCCTTCATGTAGCCGCGGATGCCACTGCGGTACCTGGGGAGCAAAGAGCCCGGCGTGCTGTGAGGGGGTAGGGGGGGGACAGGGGGACACAGGGAGCACCAGGCTCACCTCTGCACCAGCTGCACCACGCTCTGCGTGTTCATGAAGAAGACCTCCCGCTCGGCCTTCCTCTGCAGTGTGGCTGCGTGGGTGTCCAGCACCGTGGCGATCTGCAAGGGCACGGGGTTTGGCACTGCGCAGGGCTGCCTGCTCTGCTAAGGAGAGCACTGCCATGCACTGGGACTTCCAGGGTCCTTCCCCCCACCCCCAAGTGAAAAGCTCAAATTGACAAATAAATATAAACATAACAATATAAACATAAATAAAAATTAAAACATAAATAAAAAACAAATACACATAAAAACACAAATAAAAATACACATAAACATAAAACATAAACATAAAAACATAAAAATAAAACAAATAAAAATATAAACATAAATTATGTTTATATACATAAAAAAAACTGAATAAAATAATAAAATAAAATAACTAAATAAAAAATAATAAACCAAAATATAAACTATTTTTTTTTTAAATCAGCTCTTGGTAGGACAAATTCAGGCAGAAATTCCTAGCTGGCTGTAGCTGAAAAGGGAAGTGAAAGCCAAGCTTCTCACCTGCTGGCTGGGAAAGCGGCAGAGCACGGAGGTGATGTTGCTGGCATACTGTGCCATCACCTTCCGGATCGACTTCTCCACAGAGAGAGGGATTCTTCCTGAAATGCTTGTCATGATTTCCTGCAGCTCCAGGAGGGGCAGGGAAGGGTCCCGCAGGGTTTTCATCAGCTGCGCCACCCACTCCTTCACCTGCAGGGAGCAGGGGCTGGTGCTGCCTGCACCCCAGCACCGCGCGCACCCCCGGTGCTGCCCGTCATGCAGGGCACCAGGACTGCCAGGAGCCGAGGATGCTCTTTGCCCCGGCACCCACCTTGGCACTGAAGTAGGGCTCGGGCAGGCAGTACCCATTCATCACATTGGTGAGGTTGTCCAGCACGTTGCGGAGAACCTGATGCTGCTTCTCGCCGGTGATGGGGAGGGTCTGCTGGGCCGGGAGCCCCCCTGTGAACGGCTGCGCCTGGAGAAATTGGAGAGAGGCAGGCTGGCCTGCGTCCTTCCCAATACAGGGCTGATGTAGACAAAGCATTATAGCTACACTAAAACATGCAAGTTAACTTCTATACCCCGAGCAAGCATGCACAGGATTCTTACAGAGCACAATGCCATGGGCGTGCAGTGCCACCCTGTGCCAGGACAAGGGCACATCCCCACCCACACCCCAGCCCCGGGCTGCTTCTCAGCTCTGTCCCCCAGCAGGCATCCCCGACACCCCGCGGACTCACAGGCTTCACTTTGGTGGGGTCGTCCAGCTCGAGGTGGGCTATGACGCAGCCTGCCTCCAGCAGCGCACCCGGCCGCTTGACGTAGTGCACCCGACCTGCCTCCTCCACCGTCAGCGTCATGATGATCTTCATCACCTGTGCGAAGACGGGGGAAAATGCAAGTGCACCCACCACCACTCTGCTGCTAAAGGGTTCGATCCTGAGCCACACGCCAGAGCTCTGGGAACGCGCTCACCTCGATCTCTGCAAACACGCTCCCTTCGGCGAGGTGCCCGCCGTCGTCCACCGTGTACTGCAGCAGCTTCCCCGCGGAGGGCGAGCGCAGCACCGTCGGGTCCTTCTCCTTCTCGAAGTCGCACGTTTTGTTGCCGATGGTGATCCGGTACCTTAGGGAGAGGGAAATGTCTCACCGTGGCCCCGTGGCCGCCCCGGAGAAGGGCGCAGCGAGGAGGTACCTGTCGATCTCCTCCTTCATGTAGGTGGTGTAGCTGTTGCCGTTGTAGGAGAGAAGCAGCCCCCCGTCGTTGAGGCGGTGCACGTCTATCTCGATGTGAGTGCGGTTCATGATGATGACGTACGTGGTCAAGGACTGGCGGGCAACCTGCAGGCAGCAACCAGGGACAGATTTCAGCGAGACCTCTGAAATGTGTACCATGGGCTTTCAAGGGGCTGGTGGTGTGTTTGTGTGAGCATCCCCAGTGCTTGGGAGAAAAAACTGCCATGGGACGGGAGGTTGGAGGCTCTGAACAGCTGGTTCAACACTCAACCAACTCACAACCATGGCTCATCCTCTGCTTTTTTTAGGGAGTATTTTTCATGAAGTTCAACTTTAAAAGCAAGAAAAGGAGGCTCTTTATTAAGATCTGGGCAATGGGATGTATGACCGTGTCTGTCCTGTTTAAATGAGGTTATCAAACTCATTTTTATGTTGCACATTTTTAAAGGACAGCCTCATATTTATTGCATCTCTCTCCCCTCAGCAGGACGGAAGCACATGTCCTTGTCCTGGGGAGAAGCCTGTGGTGCCAGCGAGTGCTGCAGCCAGCTCCAGAGGAGCACAGCACAACCCTTACCTGCAGAACGTACTTCACACCCTCATAAATGAGCTCCACGTCAACGATGTTCAGCAAGGAGGCTGCAGGCAGCACCTGGCCCCTGAAACACAATGGCAGGGTCAGGCACCACAAGCGTTTCATTCCTCGCCTGTGCAAACCGTCAGGGAGCCAAGTGTGTGAGATGTCAGCGGTGCTGCTGGCACCGGGCCACATGGGGAGGGCGCTAAGGTGACCAGAGGGGACAGGCAGCCATTTATACACAACCCACGTGAGCGCCTCTTAAAAACACATCCGGAGGCAGGCCAGGCGCTGGCAAACACCTTCAGATAAAGGCATGGAGGAGAGCTCCCCGTGTCCTCCAAGGCCAGAGGAATAACCTTGGTGCTTGAGCACAAAAACAAAAACAAGCTGCATTCAGCTGAGCTGCTTTCCCTTGTTTTCATGGCCATGCGGAACATTGTTCCTCTCTCTGGATAAAACAATGTTGAGACACCAGAGGCCTGTGAGTCTCAGCACATCCCGTGTCCCCGTGCTGCTACACTGCCCAGAGGCGCTGCCTCCAAATTTGCAAAGCAAAAATAAGAAAGAAGGCGGCCAAGGGAGAGCAAAACCCTGGCTTCCATGCTTGCAGGAGCCACACGGATTTCAGGAGCAGCCCTTTAGGGATGCACTCCCTGTGTGCCCTGTGCCCATGGCTATCAGGTCCCACAGCCCTAGCACGGGCAGCTCCCCCCCGCACCTCTCCAGCGAGTGCAGAAAGTCAGTCATGCACGTCCTGAAGGCAGCATCTGCGACATTCAGGGCACCACAGATGACACCCAGCATCGTGTCCGGCTTCTCTGCCTGGGGGTTGCAAATAATGGGGTTGGGGTCTCCTCACGGAAGGGAGAGGTGACCCCGGGGGCTGCAGGAGCCAGCCTCCTCCACCTGCACTTTCTCGGCGATCAGGTGGTCCAGCCAGCCAGTGTCGATCTCGTTGTTCTGGAAGCTCTCTGTCTCCAGAAGTTTAACCAGATACTCCACCGTGGTCCGAAAATCCCCGCGGATGGAGAGCTCTTTCAGGGCCACCACCATATTCCTTTCAGGGAGAAAAACAAACAAACAAAAAACAACAACAAAAAAACGATGTCAAAGACAAAGCAGGGCTCTGCTGCATCCAAACACACTTCGCCTCCTTCAAAGCTGTCCCCAGGCACTTCAGACACCAGGAGCTGCCCCTGTTTTCCACCCCCTAAGAGCTGGCTTTCCTGGCTCAGCACCTCCTGTGAGTCTTTCTAAGGACCCGAGTGCCACACTCACGAAATGGCCTCCTCCCGGTTCTCTCCCCACGAGAAGCAGTGCCCAAACTGGGAATCGGCAAATTCGTGCAGGCCCCCGGCAGCTGCCACGCTGAAGTACCCCCAGACGTTCTTGCTGCTGCGGAAGTTCAGCTCCTGCACTGTCCCTGAGCTGGGCTTGAAACCCTGAACAAAGAGCAGAAGGCTTTTAGAAATGGGCTTGGAACTCACGCAGCATAAATAGGGAAGGGGGAACCCCTCTGGTGTTTATGAAGATTTAATTCACCCCACGGGTTGAATTCCCTCCAACTCTGTCCTGCTGGGGAGGACCGTGCCCGGTTCACCCCCCCAGCAGCTGGGTCCTCGTGTCCCCAGGGCTCACCTCCTCGGGGTTCTCGCTGGTGATGCGTGCAGCGATGACGTGGCCCCTGGGCACGGGGACGTTGGTGGGGCTGTTGAAGCAGATGGGCGTATCGCCCCACGGGCTCTCCCCGTACAGCACTCGGATGTCTTTTATCCTGTGCAAGGGGATGCCCATTGCAATCTGCACGAGCAAGAAAGAGGCCTTCAGCTGCTGGAACAAGGCTTTAGCGTCAAAACTACAGCTCAGCGACACCGCCAGACGGTCCGAATGAAGAGCAATGGGAAGAGGAGCTGTGCTGCAGACAGCTCCTCCAGGCAAGGAGCAAGAGGAGAAGGAGGGACATCGCAGTGATTCTGCCTGCACCCTACGCACTGGTATATGGGGCAGCTTCCCCCTGCAAGCCTCCAACCTAGTGCTTTTCCCTGAAGTGCAACATTTATTCATTTTATACAGCTTGCAAAGTCACCCACGTGCATGCAGGTACCTGGAGCTGGGCAGCAGGGAGGTTCACATCTGCAATCATTTCCGTGCAGGGGTGCTCGACCTGCAGGCGCGGGTTCAGCTCGAGGAAGTGGAAGCTCCCGTCCTCACTGTAGAGGTACTCCACGGTGCCCGTGCTCACGTAGCCCACCATCTGCGCCAGGCGGACCGCACACTGCGGGAGAGAGTGAAAGCACAGCGCTGAGAAATGCCCCTCTGCAGAGCCAGGGTTGTGCCGGGCAAATCAGCAGCAGTGTCCCTGCACGGATCAAAGGACACGAGCAAGGCCAACAAGCATTTCTAGAGAGCTCCTGGTGCCCCAAACCAGGGCAAACCCAGCAAGGAACAGGCCGTCTTCTCTTTGTCACCTGCAGGCTGGGGCCACCCACCTTCTCCATCACCTCGATGACAGCAGGAGCTGCGATAGTGGTGGGTGCCTCCTCGATGATCTTCTGGTGCCGCCGCTGAATGGAGCAGTCACGGCCGAAGAGGGAGATGGCGTTGCCGTACTCGTCGGCCAGCACCTGCACCTCCAGGTGCCGCGCGTGCTGAGCCAGCTGCATCAGGAAGATGGGCGAGCCGGGTGCCTCTGCCTGCACCTGTGGCACGGAGAGGGTCACACTTCAGCATCCAAATTTAAATTAACCTCCAAAATTAATCCCAGGTCCTGCAGGAAGCCCAGGAGGTGCCACTAGGTGCCTGGGGTGGGAGCAAGACCCTGGTGTGTGTCCCAGCCTGGCCGAGGGGACACGGGGGACAAAACAAAGGCTCCAGGCACCTCTCACCTGTCGGAAGCAGGCACCAAGTTCCTCTGCTGCCTCCACTTTTCGGATGCCTTTGCCCCCACCACCTTCTGCTGCCTTGACCATCAGCGGGTAGCCGATCCTCTTGGCCACCTGAGGGGAACAAGGACTGGGGAGGCCCAAGTGCTCTGGACCCCAGCTGGATCATCCGGAGCTGCACCCACACGGCGGACACACTGCTGTCAAAATGTCCTCGCATTGCTTCAGGCTCCAAAGAGAAAAGGTGGTGCACAGGGCACAAGTGGCTGCCCGTGGGCTCAGCTTTACCTCCAGGCCTTCCTCCACGTCCTTCACACAGCCCTGTGCGTACGTCTCGAGGGGGATGCTGATCATCTGCTGACCCTTCTGGTCCTCCTCAGACCACTGGGCCACTAGACCTGTGAGCACACCCAGGAACACGGTCACCACAGGGGTGGCAGGGCCACCATGGGGACTGCCTGCTGGTTATGCCCAGGATAGCTAGGACATGGGGACACATGCCATTTCCCCTGGGTCCATCCCCAAAAACCCTCTGCCCAAACCAGCAGCCGCTCAGCTGCTGTGGGGTCCCCAGCGTCCCCAGCCACCCTGTGGCCAGCCGGGTCAGGGACCCCCAGCCCTGGCGCTTGATTTGGGAGAGGAGAGGCAGGGAGTAGAGAAACGGGCATGGGGAGGGTGTGCAGGGCTTCATGGAAGCACTTACCGCTCCCGCTCCATGGCAGAGTGGGGATCTGGACTGTCTGAGCCACAATGGTGGAGGCGACTTTGTCCCCCAGTGCCCACATGGCATCGCTGGGGGGACCTTAGGACAAGGAGGGAAGGGATGAGCTGGGCCAGCCGGCCCATCCCCACTGCCCAGAGGTGATCCACACTGCAAAAAGCTGCTCCCCACTGAGCTGGGGCCATCAGCCATGGGGATGGCCCTTCCGTGAAGACAGGGGTGCAGGAAATAACCCCCCAGACCCGCTGTCCAGTGCGGGATGGAGTTCAGCTCCTCTCCAAGGGGCAGCCCAGGAGGTCTGCTCCCATCCACGACACACAAAACAGGCAGATGCATGCCCAGATGCGTGAAACTGGTGTCACTGAGGACCAAGCATGCATGCACCCGCTTCCCAGTGCCCACTGCTCCCTCCAGCAAACAGAAAGGGGTAAGCCCTTACCTAGGAAAGCTATCCCATTTTTCTGCAGCAGCTCTGGCAGCTTGGGGTTTTCCGAGGCATGTCCCCAGCCAGCCCATACAGCCTGGCACAAGAGAGGGAGCAACACAAGCCATTATCCCCTGCACCTCCCTTTGGCCATGGCATCATGCCTGGCTCCTCTGCTTGGGGGGGGGACATCATCCCTGCTCGGAGCACCCTTTCTGCTCTCTGCATTTCCCTTGGGAGCTCCCAACAATTAATCACAGCCCTTGCTGGCGTGGGAGCTGGGCATCCTGGCACCAGTATGGCCCTAAAGCACACCTAAATGGTCCTAAATCACAGCAAATCTTTGTGCCTTTCCCTCTTTCCCAGACCACGGGGGCCAAGGGAAATGTCTCCGCCAATTTCCACACCATTCCCTTCAGCTTCACCCACCTCACAAAGTCGGTACTCCCCTAAGTCATCAGGGCAAGCCCAGCAAAGAAGTGGGAGGCCAGCGAACTGAACAGCTGTTACCTGGACCGGGATCCGTTTGGAAATGTCCACGATCAGCTCCACATTGGCGTAGTTGTTGTTGTTGGCCCCCCCAGGGACGGGCACGTAGTGATCAGCCATTTTGATGTACTCTGAAAGACAGCACGTGGCGGCAGTGGGAGCATCCTCCCACAACCACGGAGGGGAGAGTTATTTACTCCCAGCTCTGGTTGCATGGAACTGAAACGGGTGACCCCAGGCTGAGCAGAGCATCCCTCGTCCCAGGCAGCAACGGGGGAAGGAGGAGAAGGCTGTCCTGGAGCACTTTTAGAAGTTACCTGCATTAGCCTTGAGATCTTCAGGGGTAACCATGACCACAAAGCGAATGGCACGCTCGTTTCGGAACATCTCGTAGGCCCACCGGCGGATGGAGCGCATGCACTTGACAGCGGCGATGCCGTTGTTGGCGATCAGGACCTGCGGGGACAGAGACAGGGGTGTGAGGGGAGCAAGTGTGGGGACGTGGGAGCTGAGCCCCTCCTGGCTGTGGGGGTGTGCAGCCCTGGGAACGGCAGCACAGGGGCAGGATTTGGGGCAAGATGTCGGGCAGTTCCAGCTGGGAGCAAGGTGAGGAGAAAACCCAAGCCACAGACAGGCTGGTGAGGCTCATTAACAGCAGCCTGGAGCTAATGAAGAACAGGACTTTGGCCTTAATTTGCATCACCCATGCAGTGCAGGAGTGCACAGCATCATTCAGAGGTCCCTGCTCTCCAAGAGAGGGTGAAGCCGAGGGGACAATGTCTCCGTCTGCTCCGGGTGGCACGGGGAGATGTGGGCAGCACAGGCAGCACAAGGATACACGGCGAAAAGCAACCACCCCACAGCCAGGGAAAGGCAGGGCTGCGTGGGAAGCCACCTTCTCGATGACACGGTTCCCCCCGAAGCGGGTGACAAACTCGGCGGGCGAGGCGACGGTGAAGTCCCGCTGCAGGTCCATCTTCCTGTGCTCGCGGCCGCGCTTCGCCAGGTGCAGCCCGGACATGCTAGGCCTGCAGTGGGACAGGAGAGACATCAGCGAGGGGCACAAACCAGCCAGGAGCACGGCAAAGGCTCCTGCCCGCCCAGGCTGCCTGGGAGGAGTCAGTCCTGTGGGCAGCCGGTGGCTTAGCGTGAGCCAGCAGAGACCCAGATAAGAGTTTGCCTCCTCCGCGGTTTCCTCTGATGAAAGCAAAAAGCCAGCCCTCAGCTGCTGACCCCCGCAGGGAACACAAAGAAGGCACTCTCCGTGCTACCAGCTCCCCGTCACCCCGTGGGCTCTCTCCAGGGACATTTAGCACCTGCTGCAAAACTGCAGTGAAAACCACTTCCAGCTGAGCTAAACAGGACGAGCGGTTTGGGATGCGCAGAGAATTTTGTGATCTCAACTCCCCACCCCTGGGAAAAGCGCAGGTGATCTCCAAGGACACAAAGCGCCCGCAGGTCCGTGTTTATGCACCACGTTTGGCAGCCCCGGGGCCTGGCTGAGGCCCTGGCACAGAGGACAAAGCCCTGAGGTTTTGAAGCCTGGGGAGCAGAGAGCTGCCGAGGATTTCTGGCCGGTGCCTGGGAGCGGGCGCGCACGGAGCCGCACACAGAGCCCTGCTCCCACCACGGCACGGCCGAGCCTCTGCACCGATAGCAGCTCGCAGCCCGGCTGCAGCTGGAAACACGCCACGCTGCCCTGTGGCTGGGGAACTGGGACCCCCGTGGAGCTGAAACTTGGCCATCTGTGTGAGCTGGAGGCGAGCGGCCCTGGTGTGAGCAGCAGGGACGAAGCTGGAGGTGCCCTGAGCCCACCCTGAGCCTGCCCTGGGGTTACTGAGGAAGGGCGAAGAGCAGGCAGCGCTCTGCGAGCAAGACTTGGAAGGAGTGTGGTGTTCCTTCCCCAGAAGCCCTTTTGGGGATTTGCTTTTCCACAGCCTGCAACGACAACACCCCCGGGTCAGTTCTGGGTCAGACCCCATCCTGCCCGCTCCATGGCCCCGAAATCCCTGAAATAACTCCCCAGGGGCACCACGCCACCAGCAGGACTCACCCCTAGCACAGTTTTCCACTGAAGGCATCTCCACAGGCACCGGAGCTGTTCCTGGTCTCCCACCCCAGCCCACAGCCCCAGGGGGCAGCCAGGGGGCCCGTGCTGGTGGCCAGGCCAGCCCCGAGGGCTCAGCAGTGGAAAAACCCTCGTGCCCTCGCAGCCATACAACACTGCCATACACTTCCCTGCTGCCATCCAGAAAGTTTTAAGCACCTTTCTTTTTAATTACCAGATCCACATTCTCCCCTCATCACCCAGCCAGGCCTAATGACATTGGACCTGTGATTGTAATTCCATGAGTGAGCGAAGGGAGAAGGACAAGCACCCCCAAATGACCAGATTTCACACTAGCGGCACATTTCTTCTAAGGAGAAATATGCCGACACCCCCAGGAGGTCAGGAAATGTCCCATTCTCTCCATACACTCAGGATATTTTACAAATAGCCACAATTTTACAAGGATTATGATTAAGGATTATGGATTTATCGCTTCCCAGTGCATCCCCCTGCCTCTCAGCAGCTCGGCTTCCCTCCCGCAGCCCCGAGCCCCCTGCAAACCAGCGCCAACGCACCCGTGCCATCCTGCACACCGCATCGACCGCCTCCCCAGCGCGCCTCAGGTGCTGACGGAAGAAAATTCCTCCCATGTTGAAGCACAGACAAAAACCAGCGGGGCCCACTAGCAATGCCTGACACCTTCCAAACTCCCAGCTCAACAAGAAGACACCGTTTGGCTGAGCTGGGCGAGCGGGCTGACAGTTTTCATAAGGCGTTCCCGCAAAGGTCTTTTATTTTTATCTGCGGTGGGAGCGGAGGAGCCGGGCAGCAATGCTTTGTTTCCAGTTATTTATAATTGTCGTCAGCTGGGTTTGCATGGGAAGCTGTTGTGTGCTGCCAGCAGGCAGCGGCTCCTGTCCCCTCGCACAAATGGCACGGAGCGTTGCTCCCGCAGGCTCGCGACCGTCTAGGCTCTTACTCAGACTGGGGTTTGAGAAGCCAAGAGATGTTTTGGAGAACTCAGAACTGACAAGAGGAAAAAAGCTTCCCCATTCCTCCATCTTCCGTTGAAATAAATAAATAAATAAAAGTTTGGTTTTGTAACTCAGCCAGAATAAGTGGGGCACCGCCCGCAGAATAAGGCTCACCTGCTTTTCATCAACTCGTCACACAGCAAAACCACCAAAGTGCTACTTTTTTTTTTTTTTTTTTTTTTTTTCTGTTAATAATCTGGAATGGCTGCAAGGGCAGAGGATGGGCAGGAGGGCTTCGCTGCTTTCCCAACCACCACAGCAAAACCACCTGCAAGCACCTCGCACCTCCAGCCGCTCTGGGGCAGCCCTGGGGACAGCTGCAGCGAGCCTGCCAGGACGTATGGGGGCACGGCAGCACCCCACGAACACCTGGGGGCACATCAGTGTGCCCCCCCGATAGCAGAAGGAAAGTGCCATGCAGCAGCTGGGCTGGCAGCAGGACCAGGCCCCCATGGGACCTGGCCCCAAAGGTGCAGGGCAACGCATGCGTGTACAAATACACGTGCAAGTTCATGGGTAAAGTGCACACGCAAGTGCCCCATCACAGGACTCAGCTTAATTTGCAGATCTACCCCCTGCTCCCCCCCCCCCCCCAAATGCAGCCAGTGATGCTTGTGCACAAAACAGGCACCCAGGCTGCAGGGCAAACACCAGCAGCACCCGTTGCTGCTCGTCCCACAGGCTCAGCACCAAGACCAACACCAATTTCGTCTCATTGTGCAAGAAACCCCCCCTGTGTCCCAATGCCCCCCCCCCCCCCAGTCCTGCACCAAGCACAGCTGGGGCCAATGCGCGGGGAGGTGGTGCAGGGCCAGAGAGAAACAGGAAAACAAAAGAGGAAGAGAAAAACAGCAGAAATTCGGTAAGTTGGCTTCAGCGCTGGGGTTTGCACTTAAAGGAATATCACACGCACAAAAAGCGGTTTCCAACCCATTTCTTGACATCTAAAATCATTGTGAAAAGCAGTCCCGTTCCAGCCATCCTTCCTGGAGATTCAGACACATGACACTGCTGTCACCCAGGGCCACTCAGACACATCCACCCCTCTTTCCAGGGTGCTGCTGTTAGCCTCATTACTGAGGTTTTTATTGCAGCACCAAGAGCACAGGGGGCAGGACCAGGACATCAGTGTGGTGATCCGTTGAGCACCTGCAGGTGTTTTTTTTTTGCAACAAGGGCCCCAAGCTTGGAGAAACACACCACCCAAAAAGCATCTGCCTGGCTTTAACCTGCTCCTTTTTGCTCCCAGCCCCTCACATCATACCTCATGCCAGCGGTGGGCTCCGACGAGGCGGTCACGGTGGGGGCCTCAGCACTGGATCCCCCTGCACCAGCCAGGCTGCTGCGCCGGCTGCCCACCCTGAAGGCTGCAGCCACCACCTCATCGTCGGAGGAGTTTTCATCAAAGGAGCCCAGCACAAATTTGGCCAAGGCCGGCCGGCGGAGAGCGGCGGGGTTGTACACCGCGATCTGCTCCTGCTCCCCCATGGCAGCCCTGCCAAGCTGCAGGGGGAGGCTTGGGGCCGGGGGGCTCGGCTGTGCCAGGGGGGCTGCCAGCCCTGAGGGGGGCAGCGAGGCCGGGCTCTGCTCGGGCATCTCCTCCTTCCTGTGGCTAGAGCTGGACATCTTGAGGCAGATCAGCAGCGCGAGGATCAGCAGGAGCGCGGCCACCAGCACCATTCAGTTGCCCTGGGGAGAAGCCGGAGATGCTCCCTGAGCAGTTTTGCTGCATCATGGGCTGAGCTCGACCATCAGGGGATCCTTTCCGCCCAGCTCCGAGCTGCCGGAGCTAGTGGCAGCTCCGACACTGCCAGCCATCACATCCCCCCCCCCCCCCCCCCCCGTACCCTCCCCGTGCTCCCCACCTCAGCCGCCAGCACTCGGAGCTGCTTTTTCACTTCAAAAACCAGCATCTTGGCAGCAGCAGCGCTGCTCTTCTGTCGGGATGGGAAAAAGCCACCCCACGGCTGGGGGCTGCTGCTCAGGGGGCTAAAATGGGTGCCTTGCAGCAAGGGGGTGGCCCCAGCCCCCCCAGCTGCTGTCACCCAAGGGTAGCAGCAGCCCTGTGGTGACAGGGGTGACCCCAGCCACGCTGGGTCCTCAGAGCAGGGTGGCTGTTAAACCGAAAATTCAGTTCTGTGAACTGTTAACGGGGGTAGGGGACGCAGGGGGGAACCGTCATGCTCCCCTCCTCTGAGGAGTGACCTCCTCCCCCTCCACCTCAACAAACAGCCAGCACTAACGCTCATTTTGTCAGTTTATTATTAAGAAAGAGCCCATCCTAGGGGCTGCAGGGCTCTTCCATGCACCCCTCATACCCCCAGGGCAGCCCCCCCACTTCACAGGTCAGCACACACCCATGCATGGGGTCCCCAAACCCGCCACCTCCCCCAAAACCCCCAGCAGCAGCTACATTTAACCCCCTGCACCACAAAACCCAACGGGGGCCACTCACCATCGCTGAGCCCGCGGCGTCCCGGGACGAGCCCCAGCCCAGACTTGGCCACCTGAGGGGCCTCAGCTCCTGGCCGGGCCCCGCCACACCGCCCTGGCCGCGTTTATCAGGGCCAGTGGCACTTGGTCCCCTCGCCAGGCCGGGTGACCGCTGTGTGCTGGGGGGAGAGCGTGTCCCGGCCCCCCCCAGGGCCTGCAGGCCGGGGACATCGCCTGACCGCCCGCCGGGTTTCACGTTTCAGGCCCCCACAGCCTGCGTTAGGTTCTCCTCGCTCACACGTGACGTTAACGTCAAGCTGAAATATTTCCCTGTTAGCACGCCTGGAAAACTTCTGCTGGAGGAGAGAGTGGAAAGCAGAGGCGGGGACACACGATCCTTGTGGGACAAAGGTGCCGGGCCTGCGGAGGGTGACAAGGAGAAGCTCCCGGCCAGCCCTTGGCCGGCAGCCCCCACTCAGGTCTCCCCCAGGCTCCCCACTCCCTTCATCGCTTGTTTCCAACCATATCAGACCACAGCACAACATAAACCAAGAGGTTTTTATTTAAAAAACAATCTGGAAAAACAAACAAAACCCAACATATTCGAAAACTTGACTAGTGTTACCTTTCAGAGTAAATACAAAAGAAAAGTTTACAAGGGTATTCTATAAAAACTTGAGCACAGAACAAGGCACTTCCGTTAAAAGAAAGTATGAAGTCAAAGCTGGACTGGAAACCCAGAAGCAACAAATCCTCATCTTCCACCTGGAGTGATGAGTTATTTTCTAGTGTGGCTAGAACCCTCTTTTTACTTCCATGAAGGCAAAGCACAAAACTCTCTCTGTATTACAACCTTAAGAGATCTGATCTGAAACCTCCAGCCCATCAACTGGCAAATCTTGATGGACAGAACTTCTCTTGAAATCAGCACTTACCGGTGGTCAGTGAGATCTGCAGGAAAATCCCCCCTCAGAACAGGAGCTTTTTTTGTGAGACCACATTCATATCTTATGTTCTGATTTTAGAGAATATCCAGTGATCCAGCTCCAGTGGCATACTCCATACAGGATCACCCCAGGGTTCGTCATCACAGCTTACCTGTCATCCGAGTGATTAACACAGAACAGAGTCTAAAAAAACCCTTAGTTCCCCCTTTAAAGGACATGTTTCCTTTGGGAACAAAAAGCCCAGAACATGACCGGAGTGCTGGTCACAGGCTGCCCTTGGCTGCTGGGCAGGTTAGCCCTGAAACCTTGAGGACACAGTGAGCGAAGCCTCTGACAGTGTATTAACAGTCCTAAGAACTTGTGTTTCTAATAAAGCTTGCATCTGAAGCAAAAAGGGGAAAAAAAATAAGTCTTGTCCCACAAGGGGAATCCGAGTGGCTCTAGTTTCACTCCCCCAAAAAAGAAATCCAGATTTGCACAGCAAAATGATAAGGAGGAGGTAAAGCAAGGCATTATTTACAAAAGCTGAACAGCTTAACCTGTAACAATTCACATCCCTTCACAAGCAAACATCTTCCCATCATAACAAAAACAAACTAACACCGAACTGTTTTCCTTTGATTCAAACCAGGCTGAAATCTGTTCAAAAAAGTCAAACAGTCCACATAACATTCCAATTTGCTCTTAAAAGACAAGAAAATCTGAGAGTTCAGTCTTTTGTTCCTTGAGCAACATCAGGAGAATAATCTCAGGTCAGCAGAAGTTCTTCAGAAACGAGACAACCCTTGAAACAGGGGCTGTTCCTGACCCCCAGACCCCACAGCTCATGCTCGCAGCTCAGAGCGCTCTCCAGTCAATGGGCTTCTTGCCGGATTTCTTCAGCAATTCGTTCGTCTTAGAGAAATGCCGACAGCCAAAAAAGCCCCTGTTCACAGAGAGAGGCGAAGGATGAACCGTCTGCAGGACGTGGTGGCGCTTCTGTGAAAGGTAAAAGGAAAAAACTCGTTAGATCTGCATGGTTTTAGCTCCCTGGACGAGGCTGGCTGCTCCACTTCCTAGCAAGCAGATGTAATTTCCTCTCCACATTTCCTCAGTTATCAGAATGAGAAAGAAAGGCCCAAAAACCCAGCCATGAAGGCAGAAACTTTTGTCCCACTGAGCAGAGGCAGGAGGAGTGGCTGTGGGCAGAAACAACAACACCCAGCCCATTTTTCAGTTGCTGTAATCCTAACAAATTTTACACTTATTCACAAGCCCCTTCCTAGAAATACCCTGTCTGGGTCATCAACTGGAAGCTTTTCTGACAACAAGAGGTTACACTTGCTCCACTTTTGTTGCCTAATTCCGGCAAAGACCAAGTTAGAACAAAAAGGCAATTAAGTTTGACAGCAGCGTTCAGGCAGGGAGAAAAAAAAACTCAACTCTGTATGGAAACTGCCCTCTAGTGACCACCATTCAACCGGCAAAAAATAAAGCAAGTCCCAAGAGAAACAGAAATCATCTGTACCCTGTCAATGGAGCTGCCCTTCTTCTGCGCGTAGGCTCCCCAGAGCATGAAGACAACGCCGTCCAAGTTCTTGTTCAGCCAGGACACCACCACATCTGTGAACTGCTCCCAGCCCTTCTCCTTGTGGGAGGTGGCCTGGTGAGCTCGCACCGTGAGGACAGCATTGAGCAGGAGCACGCCTAGCACACAAAGAAAGCCACGTTACTTGCCTTTTCCTGCTTCCCCTCAGCAGTGGTAAATAACTGGAGGTGTCCCTAGGATCTCAGCTAACTTACCTTGCTTGGCCCAGCCTGTTAGATCTCCATGACCAGGATGAGTGAAGCCTTCAATATCAGTCGACAGTTCCTTGTAAATATTTTCTAAACTGGGGGCAGGAAGGGAAGAAGAAAAGAGATCTTAAATTATGCTTCTGAGGCAAACTAATGGTCTGGTATTTAGATATTCAGCGGAACTTACCTGATTAGGTATCTTAGAATCGTTATTCAATTTCTACTTAAGTTACTACTACTCCTAGGTAAATCAGATCTTTGCCTTTCCTACCAGTTATCAAGTCCTAACCTTGCAAGCACTTCCAGCAGCATCCAAGTGTCTTAAATTCACTGCCAACAACTAAGACACACCTGTGCTCTTTGAAGTGCACGTTTAAAGATAAGAGCAGACAGCACCACTTACTGCTCTTACACTAAACAATGAGATTATTGATTTTAATTTAATCCTTTAAGATAACGCAGCCGTTTGGAGCAGCTGGGCAACAAGGCTTCTTTGTGTGCCTGGCTAGATGCTTTAGGAGAAGGCCTCAGCAACATAAGTGTACGTTTAGCTGTACGTTTAGGTCTAAGCATGTTCTTCAGAATACCATCTCCAGAGAATTATGCACATTTTCAAAACCATCTTTCCTCTAGGCAACACACAACTCAGGTTTCAGCAGCTGTAACACATCCCCTGTCAATGATCTGACTCACAGCCATGAGTAACAGAACAAATTAATTTGTAAATAAAAGTACTTTTGCAAATTGAGTACTGCTATACCTGGGCGGAGGTGGAACGGGTTTCTGGACACTGAAACAGAGCCCATGAGCTTGATTAGGTCCATGATACGGATCTTGTCCCAAGATTACAACCTTCACCTGAAAGCAGAACTTCGTTATTACTGAGTTGCAATCAGCATTATTGCCAAAAGTGGAAAGAGAGCTTACAAGCAAGCTCTATCCTAAAACAGGCAGACAAATACCTAAAGAACTGACATACCTCACTGCACACAAGTTAAGGAACACAGCCCCTGCCTAAGTCTAACCTCACCACAGTTTTTCTGATTATGGAAGTACTTTGAGTACAAACAACCAAAGCTTTCAAAAATCCACAACACTACAAGGGTATTTTCCAAGGAAGTTTCCTTAGACTTGAATTTTACGACACATTCACAGTGATATCCACAATTACAAACACAGCTTATTGCCAAGGGAATTACCTAAGACAGTCACATATTTTTTTTAATTACAGTTCATTAAGATAGTGGAAAAAAAACAAGAGGTACAAGATGCAAGAACAGGCACTATGTTATGCTGGTAATACTAAAAATAAGGTCAAGAGCCCCACTGAAATTTTAAGGGAAAGCCCACAGCTGGTAATAAAACACCAAAACCAAACTTGGGTGTGGGAGGAGACCGACAGAGCGGGACCCGCGGGTGCTGTGCACCAGCAGCGCCCACACTGGGGCAGCCCGCAGGACCCCACAGCTGTGCCTGTGCTCCCCCCCGAGACTTGCAGCCCCACTCACATCCCTGATGTCGCACATCTGCGTCCAGGTGAAGACCTGCTCCGGGGGTGGGTACACGGTGTGCCGCTTCCTCTCCTCCGCCACGAAGGCCATCAGCTGCGGGCAGAACAAGCGACTCAGCGGGGACCGGGACCGGGACCGGGACCGGGACCGGGACCGGGACCGGGACCGGGACCCCCCCCCCCCGGCCCGACGGCTCACCTCCAGGAAGTAGGGCTTGGAGAACTCCTTGGCCAGCTGCCGCCGCCAGCTCTCCCCGAAGCCCGGCGGCACGTTGCGGTCAGCCAGCCGCTGCAGCGCCGCCTCCTTGTTCCTGCGGATCCGCTCCAGCTGCTCCGGGCTCAGCGGCGAGGCCCCGCCCGCCTCGCTCCCCGCAGCCTTCACCTTCTTGGCGGCGGCACCGGCCTGGAAACAGCGAACGAGCAGGCGGCTGCAGAGCGGGCCCAGCCTCGGGCCGAGCAGCGGGAGCATCCCGGCCACCATTCCGAGCCGTTCCGTTCCGGGCCCCGCTCCGCCCCACTTAGGGCGGCCCCGCGGCGCACCGCGCCCCACGCGGCTTTTTCGCGGCAAAACAGCGCCGCGCCCCGCCCCCCGCGCGCTCGAAATTTCCTATTGGCTGCGGGCCGACAGCCCGCTCCTCCCTATTGGCCAGCAGCAGCAGAGCAAGGCTGGTCTACCTAGCAACCGTACCGTGAAGCCCATGAGGCACCGGCGGAGCGCGGGCTCCATCAGCCGGCAGCACCGCGGCGTTAGGACGGGACCGGAGCCCCGCATCCCCCCCACATCCCCCCGGGACACCGGCGCCCACTCCCTCCCCCAGCGCCCCGTGCACCCCTAGCTCCCCGCTCCCCCCAGCAATCGCTCCCCGCATCCCTCTCCCCATCACCTCCTCATCACCGCCCGGCTCCGGGGAGCGGCTGCGCTTCCTGGCGGGCGCGGGGCCGAAGAAGGAGAGCAGCGTGCGCTGCCCGATCATGGCTGCGGCGGCTCCTCCGGGCAGCGAGCGGCGGCGGCGGCAGCGGGACCCGCGTGGACTGGGGAAGTGAATTGGCGCCAAAACCGGGCGAGGGGGCGGGGCGAGGGGCGGGACGAGGGGGCGGGGCTCCGCGCGCGCGCGCGCGCTTCCGCAGCTCGTGGCACCGCGGGAGCGGGCACTGATGGCGGGGGGCGGCGGGAAGAGGCCGCGGCCCGAGGAGGAGGAGGAGGAGGAGGAGGAGAAGAAGGAGGAGGAGAAGAAGGAGGAGGAGGAGGACGGGAGGGCAGTGCCCGTGCTGCCGCCGCCCCCCTGCCGCCAGATCCGCGGGCAGGGCCTGAGCTGCGAGTACCGGCTGCTGTTCGGCCGCGCCGAGGCGGACAGCGTCCTGCGGCGGCTGGAGAGGGACGTGCGGTACCTGCCGGGTGAGCGCCCGGGAGCCGGCTCCGAGCGGGGAGAAACGGTGGTGGGAGGCTGTTAGCTGCTGCCTGCAGGACCCGGGAACTCGGGGTGGTGGCATCCCCTGGGGGTGGCATCCCGGGACGGTGGCATCCCCCGGTAACCGTGGCACGGAGCTAGCCCCGACCCCTTTGCTTCTCGTTTGAGCAGACGACCAGACCAAGCTGCACATCTTCGGCAAATGGCACAGCATTCCCCGGAGACAGGCGGTGTACGGAGACCCCGAGCTAACGTACACGTACTCGGGGGTCACCTTTTCTCCCGAGCCCTGGATCCCAGTTCTCGACCACATCAGGGAGCGTGTGGCCTCGGTCACAGGACACAATTTTAATTTTGTCCTCATTAACAGGTATGTCAGATGTCCAACTGCATCGAGCAGCTTGCCTTTCAAATGAAAAATTGCTTGCTTGAGTGTGTCATTAGTTCACTGAAAAGTCCCTTGACATTCGTGTTATGGAACTGGGAGAAGAACTAATTATTTCCCTTACAGATACAAAGACGGTCTGGACCACATAGGTGAACACCGAGATGACGAGAGAGAACTGGTTCCACGCAGCCCCATCGCATCTGTGTCCTTCGGAGCCTGCAGGGACTTTGTTTTTAGGCACTGTGATTCCCGAGGGAAAAACACGAGGCGCCGCATCGAGCCCGTCACGCTGCAGCTAGCCCACGGCAGCCTGCTGCTGATGAAGTACCCCACCAACGTGTACTGGTATCACAGCCTGCCCGTCCGCAAGAGGGTGCTTAGTCCCAGAATCAACCTGACGTTTCGGAAAGTGATGGCTATAGACAAGAAGTGAGATATCTGGCAATCAAGCGCCCGGTCTTTAGAGTCTGAAAACGAAGGCTTCCTTCCCCAGCATGGCTGCCAGTTTCTGCCTCAAAGAGTCTTTGACAATCCAAAGCGTTAAACCAGAAGAGTCGATAGTATACCTGGTACCTTGCTAATAAATACTGCAACTGTTGATCCAAAGCACCAAGAATACTCTGTATGTGCACTGTGGCTGGAGTCCTGCTGATAGACATTTTTCATGAGTAATACCCTTGAGGAAGTTGTGTTCTCATCTGATCTGAATGCATCTCCTTGCTCAGAAAGATTGAAATATTCTGTGTCCTTGACAAAGTGGTGAAACAGTTTGTAAATACCAAAAAGTGCAAGGTGTAATCATCTGGAGTGAGCCGGTAAGCTGACAGTATTCATTGCCTGACACTTTCCAATATGTTCTGTCAATAAGCTACGGTTTGCTTGTTTTTAGAAATAAAATACAAATGAGACCAACATGAGAGGATTGCTAAGGTACAAATAAATGTGCAATATGTACAGTCACTATGACCTGTCAAAATATATTCCTCTGTTGCTTTACCTCGTCTGCTGGCACGGAAGACTGGATTCTTTTGGTCAGCAGCGTGGTGGGACAGGACGGGAGGATGCAGGAGGTCCTGAGCCAGAATGGGAACTGGTCCCCGTGTAAGCAGGCTGTAAGCACGTGAATAGTGCTGGGCTGCAGCCTTCAGCAGTAGGTCTGGCAGGGCTGTGGAATTAACAGATTAGACAGTTTGGAATGGACAATCCCCACCCTCTGCCACTACCAGGAAGTGGGATATTTAGCGTGGAAAGCTGTGGGAATGCATCTTACCCAGTGCTGCTTCTGTCAGATACACTGTATGCGGTCTGGCTTAGAGCTTGGTCTTTGTTTCAAGAAATTACCACCTGCAGACAGCTACTGTTTCTATTAAGTTTGTTCATTTATTGCTACTGTACAGTTACAAAAATACCCTGAAGTGAAAACGCAACTTCCAACAGCAGTGCAGTGGTTCGACTCTAATATCATATACTTTTAAATAATACACAAAATAAGAAGAAACCAAAACACAAAGATGTCGCCTGGAGGGCCTTATCTGATGCTTTGTAACCCACGTTTTCTTAACACCCTTTCCACCAAAAGCTTGTGAGTAACGCAACAATATTGGAGGATGCTCAGGTGCCTGCACAGAGCCCACTGCCTTTGAAAGGTGAAGGCCAGGGTGCCAACATCTGCAAAGGTTTCTGATGCTCCCAGCAGGCTGAGAGTATCCAGCACAGCACAGGACCAGGACTGAGGTGCCGACACTTGCCACCTTCCTGATTGAGCTAAGCCAAGGCTGCCTGCTCCTTCCCAACAGTGAAAACCAGAACAGACGCTGACTATTCAACCCTCATCTCTACAGCCCTTGAGGAAGCTTTCAGAGTAGGTCTGCAGCTGAGTGAAAGCGAGCAGTTTATTAATGTCACACAGCTTCCATACTCAAACTAGTCCCTGCTAGAAAGCAGCTCTTTGCAAAAAAAGACATTAAAGGTGCAAGTTTGCAGTACTGCGTGGCTTTATGTCACTGTTCTTTATGCCACGCTGATGAGGTTAAGACTGTTAGTCCATTGTGTGCGTATGTTCTGACTCACCTCCAGCATTGCTGCTTTCTAAACGAATGAACTTAAAATTCAGAATTTAAAACCCTTAATCAAACCCAATGAAAATAGATACTGCAGAATATACGCTACTGGCAGTGGAAATGTTTGAGGTACAAATTGTAGACCTGGAGCTCTGCAGGATGTTTTCCCTTAGGTGATCCCCAGCACCGCTTTACAGAATTCCTACCACGCACCCGTGCTGCCCAGAACGGAGGGGTCTCTCCCCTCTTAGCGTCCCCAAGTCTGTTAGATCTTAGTTCAGGACATTTTTGGCATTTTGCATCTTTTTTTTTTTTTTTTCCCTTAACTTAAAAAAGTTAAAACCATGCTACTGCTGGTGCCCTAGCCTAGACAGGGAGGCTTCTTCTGATTAGTACGTTTGTGGAATTAGAGCGCTTTATGTACTACGAACGTTACCTGGAGGAGTTGTGATCCATACTCCGGAACAACGTGACTGTAGGCAATCTTTTTTCATGTACATCTATTACCACTCCTATTTTAGCTGGTTTTGAGCTTCCCATTGAGGAAATTGACTGCCTGTGAGCTTCACGCAGTGATACCAATACATGAAGTTGAAAGTTGCCTTAAAAAAAAACTACTAAGACAGTTGGTACCATTTTAAAACTTAGTTGCTGCAATACACTGAGAAATCTAGTCTGAGATTGTTTTTTTTTCCTCCAAGCTACAAGGATAGAAAAGAGCTAAAACCAGCCTGCATACTTCATTCCCGATAATGTAAAAAGTCAAAAATAGATTTTGTTTCTCCTTTCCTGCTTTGTTTGGGCATTTTTTCTTTAAACACATCAATCCAGAGCAGCAAAGTACAACTTCTATGTACTTTGCAGGTCTCTCTACGTACATCTAACGCAGTGACAGCCTTTTCTGACTACTTTGCCAGACAAGCGCCCATCAGTCCTGATTCATTTGCAGATACTCTAACGAGGATGCTCGGGCTGCTACTTATCTTAGCTCACAGTCACAACCAGCATAAGCCCTAATGCTCAGCTGCAAGCCTGACAAGGTGTATCTGAATGTTGATGGAAAATGATGGTTTGCAACATTCAAATAGGAAGGGGGCAGCTAGAACACCGATTACAGTAGCTTCAAAGTAACGGCATTAAAAGTTGTAGTCCATACTACAAGCAACAGCATTCACAGTTTCATAGTGACCAAGGAAATTACAATACCGATTGCTAACAAAAGCTTCCATGTCTTAATTTCACCTATAGAGCACAGATACAGGGCAACAAATCAAGGCGTCAGCTCTTCTTTGATACAAGAATTTGATCTCTTCTCCTGCAGTTTGAATCAAGTATTTTTGTGATGCATAAAGAACTGAAATCTTAGGAAAACAGCGAAGAGGGAAATAGGTTTTTGGATTGTGCATATTACGTAGAGATGCCTTGTTTTATTCATTAGCTGTGATACCAAAAGAAATCTTGTTCATAATTCATCCCATCATCTTGAGACATTTATCAGAACACAACTGACATGCAGTGGACTCAGACAATGGTAACCTAACTGTTCAAATAAGCTCAAGGCACTTTGTTTCTCAAGTCATTGCCTTTGATAACAGTAGCTTCCCATCAGCCGCTTCTGGGGCTCCCTTGTTAGAAATGTCTGCAGTGAAATGTACAGGATTAAAAGCATCTCCCTTTGAAAATGTACATGTCAGGATAGGGAATACGGCCCTGGGAAGTCTGCTTGAAATGTCTGGTTTAGAGCTGTGATGTTGACAAAATTACTACCTAACAGAATAAATGCTTCTGTAATACAAATACGTTTTGGACTGCACAACGTTAGCAGACCAACTTTGGGTAGCATCATTTTGGTACAAAACAACTCCCACAGGAGCCATTGCCATAGAGGGAGGGGAAAGTTAAAGGGCCTGCGGTGGATTATTTGCATAACAGACAGGAGGTGCAACGAGGATCTCGGAAGAATTTTCGCAGTTTTTGTCCTCCTTCAGCTCTCAATCATTCTTCAGCCCTCAGCTCCAAACGTTGGTGCTGTACCTTCGAGTGAACACGCTCATAAAAAAGCAAGTACGCGCTAGAAGAAAGGACTTCCTGCAAACTGGCTTTGCGAACTGTGTCATCTGAAATCCATAACCACTGACTGCTGACAGAGAGCGGGTTTCTTGAAGAGGGTGGAGAGCGGCGGTAAGTCACAAAGTGTCCAGAATGCATGTCTCCATGATGAACTACGACTGCCATCAGACGGTAAAGGTATACAGGGGAACTGAAGGAAAAATGAGAAAAATGAAAAAAAAGGGTCACCAGACCTCGTGGATCACACGTTCCTAAAGAAGCTCCAGTTGTTTTCTCTTCAGTTGCAATTTTTTTTCAGCAAATAGATGTCTCTGTGAGAGACGTGCTGCTTTGCAATTACTTTTCAGTGTACTACATCTTCACTGCAGTGCTGCCTTATTCTGCTGAGAAAACCAAACCTTTTGTTTCAAAAGTTTAATGCACCAGAGGGCTACCATGTTTTGCACAGTGTAACTGATTGAATTTTTCAGCAGTGGTTTCCATCAGGTGTACCAAAATGCCAGTGTTTAGTTCTTGCAGCACTAACTGAACAGAAAAGTTATTCTAGAAAAACATAATTTTTAACTGAAAAGAGGTAAAGTTGTGTCAGGTAATCCCCAAATGACAATGGATGTACTTTCAAGGACTTGCTCTACAACTGTGTTCGGAACAAATGTTTGGCACAAAATGCTTCCAGGCTCCTCTTCCCACAGAGACCGCAGGAAGCGTGTTCCCCATGGAAATAATAAGCAATGGGAGACGGAAGAAACATTATAGAACTATCATTGCTCGCAGCCATGAAAACAAGTGAATTTTCTCAAAGGCCAAGAAAACAGATTATCAGCAGAAGCATCAAGACTGGATTTACAAAGTAGAATCATTGCAGCTGCAACTTAAATTGAGCTTGTTAAATATAATTGTAAAGAAAAATCTGTAAGAGTTCTAAGAATTTCTTGCAATAATTATAAAAACATAAGAGGAAGATGTAAAATAAAGGGGTAGTAGAAAAACGGTTAGAATAAGAATATGGGTATTCAGAAGAATGACTGCTGCATCATGAATCATAGAAAGGAGACTGAATTTTGCTTGTAATATGCTATACTCTCTTTTTTAGTAGCAGAGAAATGGAGCCAAAGACAACCACTAAAAATCAGCCAAGAGAAGAGAAAAAAATCCTGCACAGGAGCTAGGACAGATGTAAAATGCTATGGCCACACAGCCTTCTGCTAAAGACAGAATAAAGAAATACGTAATTTGAACAAACAGAAATAGAAATAGGGTGCACATTTCTCACTTACCTGCACTCAGGGAATGCAGCGAGCGGAAAAGTTCCCGAGGACATTAAAAATGAAGTGGAGCAGGCACCATTCATAATGAGCGATTTAGTACCATGTGTCTGTTCTGCATCTGCAAAAAAAAGTAGACATTCAGTAATTTAACTTAAATTAGGACCGCTAATAACTGCTTCTGTTTCTACTGTATCTAAGAAGTATTGTGAAGTACTGTGAAAGTATTTTGCTTGATTGGCAACGTCAGCACCATCCCTTAGCAATGAGAAGAGTAACACAAAAGCAATTACCATGTCTTTGGATATGACACAGGTGAAAATGGCCACGTGTACAAAATCCCAAATAATTAAAAAATCTTGAGTTGCCTAAGTCGTAGACTTCCTACAGGTAGATTTTCAAGTTGGTTTTTAAGAAGTCACCATTCCAAGCATTCCTTCTGCACCTGTTCTGAAGCCTCAGAAGAGATCATTAACAAGCTAATCACTAGGACTTCCTGAATGCAATGTTCATCAGTCCTTTGGATCTGAAACGTTCAAGTTCTTCACTACGTGGCTTTTGTTTGTTTCTATGTTTTTTAATATCCAGTAGAATCAAATTAATAATTAAAATTGCCATCTAAGCCCAGAACACGGCTTATTACTTGCTGGGAAAGGGATTTTTACCTGTCCTCTTTGCACAGTTTAAGTAAAGATACCGCTCTTAGGATGACATTCTGCAGATCAGATGTTTTGTCACTGAAATGGAGAAACACCTGACTTATTTTACTTTCAAAATAAATACCTGAAGGTTTTACTGCTACCCCATCCTTTGTTCCAGGCTTTGTCTCTTCAGAGTTTTTCTGGTTCGGATCATTCTGGCTTAATTTATGAACAGGAACGTGGTATTTGTAGATGTCCATGATCAGAAACTCATTGAACTGTACATGTTCGTGACGTTTCAGGGGTGTGCCTTGGTTTGACCAGCTCAGTCTTTGCAGATGGATACATAAACACTGAGGGAGCTTCAGCCAAGTTCCATACAAAAGGAAAGCCGAAATACATTTTAAATGAAGAGAAACAGCTGTTAAAGTTTAAAGCACACTAATGGAATGGGTAAGTCTAATGGATAAGGAAAAAAAATGAACTGGTGTTTCTTTATGTGCTCCTCTATCTGCATTAAACTTACTGCAGTAGTATCTGTGAATCACAATAAAAACAAATAAAAAGGAAATCAAGAATTAACACATGACATGTGAACGGCAATTAAGCTAAACTCATGTTTAAACACTTCGCTGAATAAAAGTAGAATATTCACATTCTTTAAGCTACAGAGTTGATGCTTTGCTGGAGCAAGGCCTCAATGACTACAAATATTTCACAAGTGAACTTTTTTTTTTTAAAAAAAAGTTAAACATTAAAGTGCAATACCAAGAAGCAGACATGAAGCAAACATCAAAAAAAAAAAAAAATACTGTTTAATAGGATTGAAAGAACAGATTTGGAGGGTTAGCTTGCCTCACCTTCCCTAACTTTAATTGCTTAACAAATGTTGTTCTCTGGTTTTCTATGCTCTCTCCATTCAGAGTCCCTGCTGCCTGAATCTGCAAACAAAGGGAAAAAATAGCCATTTGATTACTTGTTGTATCCAGTTACATACAATAATACTGCCGTTTTGCATACTGCAACCAAAAGTAACTTTCTGGCAAGAGCTATGCTCACTTCATTAATTGCACATACAATTTCCACAAATGTTTTCAAGAGTTGTTGGTCTGTCCTAATGGATCACAGTTGTAACACAAAATTAAGCAAAAATGAGTATTTAGAAAACAAACCCAGTCTCCAGGTTTACGTGTAGTTCTCTGCCTCTTCTGTTGGTTTTGAAACCAACCATTTTGGCTGTCTATTGTCAAACTGTAGGCACCTGTAAAGTACTGTTTAAAAATACCAGAACAACAACAAAAATATCTGCAGTATTATCTAGATCCAAATAAAGCATTTGTAAATTGTTATATTAGTAATAAATAAAGCTTAAAAAAAGTGAGGTAGTAATTCCCTTTTTATCATAAGGGATCCCAGGCAGGCTGGAGGCTTTAGTCATGAAACAAGTAGAAAACCAAAGCCATAATTCTCAGTCAAAAGGCTTGAAATCGAGCTAGAATGTTACATAAATTAAAACTACATACTTTTGTGCAGTTGTCACACACAACATCCTTCACGGATTCCGAGGAGATGAAATGATGGAGGCAGTGATCCAGCGTCAGTGGACGACCCTTAGAACAACACCACCAACAAAATTATTTGCAGTAGTTTTAGGGCGCATGCCATTTAACTCTGTGACAGTATTTCATAATCTCGGTGATAGGAACCATACAATTGCAGATCTGCTTCTGGAGAAAACACAGTAACTGGCTGAGTATAGAAAGTACATCATACAACTAACTGGGGGGGGTTCTGCCTTACACTGGATTCCGCATGGAAAACATCGCAGCCTCTAGGTATAAATAACAGCTCTGACTCCCTGCATGCCTCCTTTTGTGGCGTTTTAAATCACAAATTCCTGGGCCTGTTGCTATTTTTCCTCCAAAGCTCCAGCACCTCTTGGGTCACTTTTTACACTTTGTCCCTCTACACAGGAGAAATACACAATTCATTGAGTTTAGGCACTGCTTCCTATGCTTCCTTGTAGGATGTACTACATGCTGCCAGTGTGAATGGCATTATCTCCAATGATGGTATAAAATAAAACACAAATAGCAGCAGATGTGTCAGAATCAGAATTCTCTAGCTATCCAGGAGCATATTCTGAAGACAGAAGCCAGTTGAAAGCCATGTGAAAGTTGTTCCTTGTCTGTAAAGATAAATCTCTAGCAGACATTAGGTAACCAGCTGTTACAGCACAAAGGTCCTGCACATTTTGCCCCAGAAATCTACAGTGTTTTTGTCATTTAAAGTTTTTTTCACAAAGCCCAAGGGAAACAGAAACAATTTCTAGTTGAAATCACTTGATCTAAAAGACTGTATTGGGTAATAGCGTGCTATCACTGCACAGACAGAGCACTTGAAGGTCACCTTCTGAGGCTGCCAAAAACACACGGCCCTTAGGATACGATCTGGTCTGTTCAAATTACGACGAAAGGACCAAACACTTCACCAGGAGAAACAGAAAGCTACCGGTGTCAAAGTCACACTTGTACTAATTGGTAATTTGCCCTAACACATTCGTGGTAAGGTACTGTGTTAGCACAACAGGATCATTTCTAAGGAAAATGAAATAAACTCTAGCTGCTCATTTACACAGGCTGTAGCACCTTCAAAAGACACTAGTGAAGATAAAGCTATGACGACAAGGCAGTAGACAGACCCACTGGATCGTGCATCAGAAACAGATACGTACCCACACAGCTGCTGGGATACTCAGTGAGAGGCTGTCGAAGGTATCATACCTCACAGGACTCTGCAAGAGAGTATTTCACATCCTGTGAGCAATAGGCTACAACAGACCATAAAAAAACAAAACCAACCACCCACACAACACTGTCACACAAGACAAATGTATACCTCCTGCTGCCTATGTGTATCTGGTGGAATAGGGTCAAGAACACCCAGTGCCAGGAAATACCCGGTGCAGTGCACAAGGTGCTACTCTGCCTGTTTCTATTGAAGCTGCCCCTGCTCACTTAAATTTGTTTAAACGTTTTTGAAAAGTAAAAGTACTAAATGCACTCTTATAGTTTCATCTATTAACTAGATTGATTTTCTGTATTTTATTTTTTTTAAATCTAGATTTTCTTTATCTCCTTACTCTGGAAAACTAGACCACAGCTTAATTTGCCTTTGCATGTGCAATCTCAGTACTGCATGCTGAATGAATAGCTAGTCCTAATCCACGTGAGTGGATTTTCAGGTATGATACTGTGATATCGGATAATAAATGTAGTAAGACACTTATTGTCTGATAAGACAGCTGTTATCCCCAGAAAGTGGGTCACACTTCATTTTCTTCCATATAGCGATAACGTTCTTGTTCATCACCAACGCCATAAGTACCTGGAAAAGTAACAGCTGAAGCTGTCAGTCCTGCAAACCTTTGAGCTTAAACCAGCGTTGTTGGAAACAAGGGATGATGATTTCACCTCAGAATGCACTCTGAGTCTCAGGCATCCTTTTTTTTTTTTTTTACATATACACATTATCAGACCTGCTTTGTTATACCTGGTGTTCACAGTGTTTGCAAACCATGTTGCTGGTCAGCCTTCCATGAAAAGGATGCTGAGACTTCCAGCGATTTGACACAGGAGGAAGAGACCCTGAAACACCAAATTGAAATTGCCCTTTTATTTTCAAAACATCCATGTTTATCACTGTAATTCCCCCTTCTTGACCCACAGCAACAAAAGTAACTGCTCTAAAACACATTCTGTCCCTCTGACAAATAATTAGTGGTATTTTACAGCTGAAGGGGAGATGTACTTCAGTCCAATAAAGACAAAGATCATTTAATCTTACCCCCTTAATAAACAAAGTAAATACACTATGACTTAATATTTATATTTCAGGATGACAAAAAAAAACAACACACATACCTCTTGTTCTGCAGCTTATTTGCTTTTGGGTTATTTCTGGCTGCTACAGGGGAAGATAAGAGATTCATTAACTCTACCTCAGAAAACCTTAAGTATTAAATGTGTTCTTATTTCATGCCTGATATGCCTTTTACATGTTAGAACAATTGTATGAATTTCAGTGTCATTACATTCGAGAAAGAACAAAAAACCTGGCACACAACAAATTTCTAAGTGGCAAAAAAAACACTTCTAACAAAAGGAGCAATTAACCTATGGAATTCTTTGCCTGAGAGCACTGAAATAAAAGCCTAAGAGATTTGATAGACTTTTTATATGTGTTTTAGACAAAAAGAGATATAAATCTATCAGCATTAAGCTGACCACTAATATTGCAAGATAAGCTACAACTTCACCTCCAAATGGATTATTCCTTAGGTGTCCATTCTGCAGTTTTCAAACCTTTTTCATCCGTCTTGTCTTACAGATAAGAAAAATTGGTTAGGTGGACTGCTGTTCCACGCTAGCACTTCAATCCCGACATTCAATGGATTTAGGGATGCAAAAACCCATGTGGAACTGGGATTGGTATAAACCCAAATACATTTGCTTTCAAACTTTTTTATTATTTGTTAGCCCGAATTAATAATTAATTTCTATCAGAGCAGTAAAGAGCTGTGTAAACGTAATGAAAATGATTTCAGTTTCTAAGCAGACACCTTATACTTGACATGCTTAGGAATCTAGGCAGACTACCAAGGAGATTTAAGAACTTCTGCTGTTAATGAAATAACGTCAGTAAAGGGGTCACCTCCAGCGAATGCACATCAAACAAATGTGTGACACGTGGGTGTCGATCCCGTTCATCTTCCAATGAAGAGGTAAGGACGTGAAATAGTTCATGAGCATCCTATTAAGTAGAGGCATAAGATTTAGAGAAAGCAGAACCAAAAGAAATCCAAACACACACCTGGAGTACTGATGCTCACATGACTACGTCACCACACTACGCAATTTAAGGAAAAATTACTGCTTAGAGCCCATCTTACACCTTAATAGCAATCATTTGTGCATCCACTGCAATTTTGGCAAAAAAAGTGTTTTATATGAAGCTGAACTTCATAACAGCACACATTATTAACAATATTCTGCTTTGAATAAATTCAAAAGGTTCTAAAATCCTTGGAGGAAAAAAAAGGATGCACAAGTGCCAGCTTCCCTGGGCTTCAATAAGAGCTTCATTGAAATCTGTGCTATTTGTTTTGGCTCTGAAACAGAAAAGAAGATACAACCGCATTTTGTGAATGAGATCATTGATTCGGTTCGTTGGCCATCTGGATTCACTTAGTGGCTGAAAATACTGAAAACAAGGCTTAGAAATCTTGTATGTTACATGTGACTGAATTTGGAAATGTTGGTGGAGCTCATCCCTGCAAGCAGGGTGGTACTTTAGCACAGAACCCTAAGGTATGGCGAAGTTAGGGCTGTATGCCTTCTGTTTTAATATTACTGGCTCCATTTTACCAAATCTGGTGTAATTAAGTATGAGTTTTGAAGCAGACAGGGTTTCCATGACAAATATATACGCAAGCTGAAAACACCATTCATTAATCACATGGCTGATTTCCTTCACTATTAAAAGCAAACTCTTTGCTACAGCAAATATATGACTCCCAGTGTTATTAGTACTATAGCTTCAGCTGGCTATTATTCCTTATCTAAGCTGTGTACCAGGCAGTTTAGCTTGAATTTTGTAATCACCTGCTCTTCAAATGATGAGATCTGCCACCTGTAAATTCTTAACACTTCTAATAAGCAGCTGGCATCCAGGACATCATCTTCCATTACCTCTTGACAGGATAAAGCTAAAGACATCACATTTTAAAACGTTAGAAGGGGCCACAAAGAATGGTTAGAACACAGATCTGCTCATTTTAGGATTTATGGTACTTAGGTGTAACTGATTACCACAAAGTTATTCTTGATTAAGACAGATAGATAGCGACAATCAAACCAGAATTAATTAGCATTCTCACCTGACAGTGCAACGGACTGCATACATTTTCCTCATCTAATACATATGCAAAATGAAAGGTTTCTCAACTAACTGATACAGAGAGAATAAATAATATTAACTGCCTGAAAAGATACATTTTATCCAACATAAAATGTCTTTCATTTAATAGTCTGTATTTTTGACAAAACAGTAGGCTTAGAAAAAATTCTTAAACTGTATTATAATGCATTAATTTTCTTGTTATGGATTTCCGAGGGCCCATCTCATTGTGAAAGCACTTTCCTACTTACACTGCAACCATTTTTATACTGTTTTCACCATTAATATTCTGTAAACAACAAATGCCTTAAGGCCTGTGGAATGGGTTCCATAACCACGTTTTCAGCACCCCTGCTGCCCTCTGCCTCAGTTTGTTCGACCTGCTGGCAAATGGCTTCTTCTGAACAGGGTGTGGGATGCTTGACTAGCTGCTGCTTCTTGATTGCCAGGCGAGTCAAGGAAGACCTGAAACCTTCCGCTGTTGGCCAGGGAAACAAACAGCTTCAGGGACACGCAGTTGGGCCTTGTATTACCCGGGCTTGGGACGTTTTAGATCTCTACCTGTCTGTAAAATTCGGTTGAATTTGGTCCATGAGTTTAAAGTTAATAGGGAGAAATTTAAAAAAGAGAGCAATGAGAGACCACCTGACCATCCTTTCTTTAGGAAATAAGACTTACCAAGAGTACTTATGCTAAGTATTTTCTTAATTTATCACAACATGAAAAAGTTAAAGTACCTCTGAGGAGATGCAGCAAAGTGAGTGACAAGTATTGATGCTCGGTGGATTGGTTCTGCTCTGTCTTGTACTGCGCTGTAAATTCCTCCAGCCACTTGATGAAAGACGGGCATGAAGATAAGCCTTGCAGCAAAGAGTTCATGAAACAGGTGTTTCCTAAGTTCAGGAGGCCAGGTACGAGCCCTACAAATACATATGTCAGAGTTTACACCATGAAGCCTAGGAAAACGTTACTATTTTCACTGGCAGGTGTTCCGTTAGGTATTAAAAGTACATTAAAATTAGATTATTTCAGTTTACTTGGTGCCTGAACCCACTAAAAACTAGAAGGCTCCCACACACATGACAGCATACTATCGCTACATACGTGCTGGTCTCCAGGACTTTCAGCACTCCAAAAACCTTTCTATTTTTTTCTCTGAAAAATATTCACTTTCCTGATAGGGATAGATTCGTACCAACAACGCTAAGGTTCAGGATTATCTGCAAATTACTGTACAAGCAGGAACTTAAAAAAGCTTGGTGCCAACAGATAGAGGGCTGGGAGCCCCGGGGTCACCGCTGTGCCTCGGCGGGGCCTGGGGAGGCCAAGATCCCCACACCGTGACAAAACCTCGCCAAGGGCTGGCACAGGGCACGTCTGCACAACTCCGCTTGGCGAGAGGCTGTCACTTACCTGGTACTGAGAAGGTATTTTGCATCCCAAAGCACAAAATAAAATAAAAGCCTGCCTGCAGCAGTTTGGTAATGAGCTTATACAAAAGCAATACAAACATACTCCTAATAAGTCATAATTTAACAAAATCAATTTATACAGGGAATACTTTACGATAGCAACAGAAGTCGGCAGTTCAGCCCCCAATTTCCTAAGGCGTTACGTTTCTAAACATGACAAGAACGGCCAAAATCGTCTCCTCGGCCACAGCAAGGAATTACGAAGCCGAAAGCGGAACCGAGCGCGCTCCCAACGCCGGGAGCGGGGCCGCACCTCTCCGGCGCCTCTTCCTCTGGGCGATGGGCCCCCACAGCACGTAGACACCGGCGGCCAGGGCAGCCGCCAGCCCCCCGAGCACGCCCCAGCTCTTCATCGCCGCACCTGCAGCGGGACGACGCCGTCAGGGAGCGGCTCCGCGGGGCGAGGCGGGGCGAGCCGTGCCTACCGCGGAGGGCTCGGCTTCCCCCGCCCCCGGAGCCGGTGCCGGTGCCGGTCCCATCCCCGCAGCCCCGGTCCTGACCTGGCGGAGCCGCCCCCGGCCCGCAGCCCCCCTCAGCGCCCCCCCCGCCGCCACGGAACCCGTTCCCGCAGGCTGTGGGGGAGGCGGACGGCGAGAGGGGTGCGCCGGAAGTGGTGCGGGGGGGACCGCTTAGCGGCCGGACTGCCCCTAGCAACGGTTGCTAAGGCCGCGGGAGGCCCTGCGCGGCCTGGCCCGCCCCGGCCTGGTCCGACCCCGGCCCGCAACCGGAGCTGGGCCCCGCAGCTCGCCCCGCAGCGCTGCCGCCTTGTGCCTGCAGCTGGGGGAGCTTCGGGGGTCTGTTAGCAAGGGGTGTGTTGGCGTCCGGGCAGTGCTGGCGGCCACAGATAGCTCTTGAGGGATCTCACCTCGAGGTGGCAGCTGCTGAGCGTGGCTGCGAGGCTGCTGCTGCTCACCCTCCAAATTAATCCTGCCGGCATCGGGTAGCCAAGGGCCTGCCTGGTGCTCCTCGGGTGCCTGGCCTTGCTCCACGCGTGGCAGAAGGCAAGGGAGCAGCCCGCAGGGTACAGGAACAGCCAGTGAGAGAGGCCCAGAGAAGCAGGGGAGTGACAGAAGGACAAATAAAATTGAGAAGACCAAATCTCACACCCTTAACTTACTGGAAAATTGGACCTTATTTAGTAAAAAAAAATAAAATAAAAATAATATAGTTGCTATATGCTGAAAACAAAGTTAGTGCTTCTATCCAATGCATTTCTCTCTATTCAAAAAAAAAAAAAAAAACTATTTTCTACCAAGCTTTTGGGAGAAACAAGCAAGAGTTTCAGTGAACACACGTTCATGGCAGCTTTGTGGATTAATCTCGGCCTGGAATGCAGTCAGGCTGCTGTGCTGAGGCTGTTCTGAACAAGGCCCGCAATGACTGCTTCCCTCTGGAAGCTTCAGTCCAGTAACTCCTCCCATTGTAGACCTTATCTACAGTATTTTACCCAGAGAAACAGAACAGGCTTCTTAGATCACATAAAGCATTGAACTATTCCTTTAACGCGTATTTTCTGAAGAGGAAACACAAATCTTGAAAATCAGGAATGTGTTGGTAGACCAGTTCTATCTACCAAAGCCTTTCATTTTTTTAATTGTTATGGTTGCCTTTCGTTCCAAATAAACTGCTGAGCTCCTCTGTGGTAACAAACAGCTGGATCGATGCCGTTCTTCACCCCAGTCATGTCACCACCCTAACTGAAGACAGGTAAAAGGGTGCACCACTGAAGAGACATGTTGTCTGTGCAAACTTGTGTCTGGGAAGGACTAGCAGAAAATGGCAAGGGAGGTGACAGAGAATGGAGAGTCCGGACCTAGGCAGAATTCACACAGGAGGCCACAGGAGACGCGCAGTTACCTGCAGTGGAACCCAGACCCTTGTGTAGGAACCAGCATTCCAGGGCTAGGCACAAACACATCATTAAACAATTATCTCGCTACTTTTAAGGAAGCTGAGACTCTAGCTAGATCAATTGTGAGTCCTTTCCTGTAAATGCTACGCGCTGCTAACATTTTCAATATTTAGTGTCACAAACTAAATCGGCGTGACAGTTGAACAACTCTCATTCACAAACTGAAGCGTGAAGGTTTGTCATAGCCAGGCCAAGCTTCTGGCACCATCAGGTGTTCCTTCACTGGAATTTTTGCACCTTCTTTCTCACTGTAGTGCTTTTCACCTGTCTTTGACTTTATTGTGTTGATTTCAGGCCATTTCTCTAGCTTGCCAAATGTAATTTGCATTTTAATCATGCCAGGAGCCCTCCAGTCCTCTTCCTAGCAGATTCTTCCTCTTAATTTTCTCCTGCAGGCCTTTCTCTAGAAAGGATTCTTCTGTAAATGCAGGCCTAAGCACAAGTCAATCGTCTCCTCCGATTAAAGGAGGTCTATAGGGATGAATATACCAGAGCGACAGTGTATTTTCCAGGTAGATAAGTGCAATTTTTTACATAGTGATCACATTCTGAGCCTGAGGAGCGCACACTGGGAACCCAGTGGGGTTGC
This sequence comes from Oxyura jamaicensis, assembly GCF_011077185.1. Taxonomy (NCBI): domain Eukaryota; kingdom Metazoa; phylum Chordata; class Aves; order Anseriformes; family Anatidae; genus Oxyura; species Oxyura jamaicensis. The sequence continues at coordinate 1,639,100 of NC_048907.1, forward strand.
TACCGGGGGTCCCCATGCAGGACCTGTCCCTGAGCATCTCCATCAGGCTCAGTGACCGTGGGGGGGCTTCTCTGCCAAGCCCCTCACCGACGGGACGGCTGTGCAGCCCACCTGCCTGTGCCATGAGCTCGGGGAAGACCCTCCGCTGCCCTCCAGGAGCAGCAGCCCACGGGGAAGCCACCTCCGTGGTGCCCACCTCACTTGCAGCCGGGGGCACGGGGCGAGCATTGCCCGCAGCGGCACGGCACGACACGGGGAGGGAGTCGCTGCTGCCTGCCGCCTCTACCCACCGTGCCGTGCCGTTCCAAGCCGTGCCACGCCGTGCCGTGCTGTTCTGAGCCGTGCCACGCTGTGCCACGCCGTGCTGCTCCGAGCCGTGCCGTGGCCGGCCGCTCGGTGCGGGCTGCCGGAGCTGTCCAGCTGCCCGCGCCTGCCTGCCCGCAGCTCCAGCCATCCCCGCCATGCGAGAGCGATGAGAGCAGCTCCTCCAGACGCAGCCCGGCAATGGAGGATGATTTATTCCAGCTGAGACAGCTGCCGTAAGTAGCACCGGTAGGGGAGCGGGGATGCGCGGGGTTTCTGCTCAACGGGCTGCGGGGATGTTGTGCATCCTGGGGATTTTGAAGGGAATTGTTTCGGGGAAGTGTCTTAGGCCCCAGGAAGCAGGCCATTTTCCTTGTGTAGCTGCCTGGGTTCAGCATCCTGGGGCACGCATGCAGGTGTTCGTTTGTTATGTAAATTCACTCCGTTTTAATCTGTGCATGAACTTGATGGCGGTAGAAATAAGGAGGGGTGGAATAAAACCCTGGAAGTGCCAAAAGATTTTCTGAGAGGAAGCACTGCTATTGCATTTGCAAGGTGGATTGCATCTGTAAATAACGTTGTGCTGGGGAAGGCATCTTCCTCGGCTTCCTGCTTCGTGCCATGAACTGATTGCAAATTGCAACCTTTTTTTTTTTTTGCAAAGGTGTGTGTGCAGTGAGTATCGTTAATATTTCCTCACTGTCTGTTTCAGGGAAGCAAACGCTGCTGCACAGGGAAAATGCTGTTGTTTATGACAAACTCCTTGCTGTTGGGATGTGGTTGTTAGATCTGTGCAAGAAGGTGATAAAAGCGCTGCTGCCTTTTAACAGCAGGATTTCCTTTCCTTTTCATGAGTTCAAACTGTTTTCTTTAAAAATAAGTGCATTTCTCCTAATGCCCCATTATCGTGTGGTTTGAAACACATTCCTGTTTGTAAACCATTGACTCTGCACGGCAGGGAATGAATGTTTAAACTTGGTTTTAAATATTAATGAGCTCGTGTCAATGACAGAACAAACTGTCCCATAACATTTCTAATAAGTTGGGAAAATGGACATGAACTCCTGGTATTTTCAGATACTTCAGCTGCATTCGGCTTGTAAGTAAAAAGAATGAGACTTGATTACATTAGGCCATCTTTCCCAGTCTTTTTTTTTCCTTTTTAAACAAAGCTCAGGAGAATGTTCTAATGTACTTTTCAATGTAGGTATAATTAGATTTATTCAGTACTGTAAGATCTTGCAAACAAATGCCTCTCACTGAGACGTCTCAGCTGTGAAGAATTTAGGAAGTACGGAACAGTGAATGTCTCTGTGTGTTTTTCTTCATTTGTGTCAGTTTGCTTCATAGGTTCTTAAGTGAAAAACATTTTCTTTTATTGTCTGCGATGAGGAACGTGGCCAGGGAGCTCTCTCCTAAGATTGCCATTGAAGTATTTACGATTTTTAGACCAGTGACTGTACCTTTGTACAGCCTCTGGAACCATCGTCTCCAAAATGGTCAGTCCTGAAAGTCTACTTGAACAAATATTACACAGTATGGGGTTTTGTGGTTTGGTGATCAGGTACTTTATGGTCAGAAAGGGTTTTATTGGTGTAAAAAGTTTTGCTTGTGGCTTGCTAGAACACTGAATAGTTGCCAGTATAGATTGTGTGAATGAGATTCTGTCACAACCCCATGGAGTAATGGCACGTCAGACCTGAAATCTGGAGAAAACGTGTCCATATACTTCAGTGGGCTTTGCATCAGGCTTTGGGACTACCAAAATGGTAGTAATAGTTCTTATTTAAAAAAAAATGTGAATAAAGAAATTTGCCTTCTGTTAGTTAAACCAGATGCTTGTTCAGCTTTTGCAAGTAAGATATGAATGGTATTTTCATATTAATTGCCCTTTGTAATGAAATGTCATCTCACAGGCATACAAATTTCAGTTTGTTCAGGTTGTTTGCTATGTATTTTTTAGATCATATGAGGCTTCTGTCTTCAGTGACTATTTTAAAGCAAGTAATAATTACTTGTGTTTGTCCTGTTGGCTCAACAAGAGAAAAATCAAAACAAGATAGTTGGAACTAGATAGTTGGACTAGATTGTTGGAACCAGGTGATCTTTCAGGTCCCTTCCAACCCAGGCCATTCTATAGTTGTAGTGAGTAAAAAAACAAAAAAACAAAAAAAAAAAAACAACAACAACAACAACAACAAAAAAAAAACAGGTGGAGAGAATTTAAAATCGAGTTTCTGAATGGAGCTGAATAAGAACCTGAACTTGGAGGAGTTTCCTGATTTTGTTCATCTTTTCTTATAACTGAGTGAAGAATCCTCCCAAATTGAGAGTGAAACTAGGACTGAAGGGCTGGTTGTGGCCAGGACTCCTTTATCTGTAGACCCCATGGGTAGATGAGATATTCATTCCTCCATCCTCTTGGTCTACACTGGACCAAAATCAGTTTACTGGAGTTTTGTAGGTTGCCCATCATTTTGCCCTTGTATTGACTGTGTCATCAACACTTTAAGAGAAAATAAGATTGCCAAACATACAAAGCGTTTCAGATCACCTTTAGAAGTGTCATACATGCGTGTCAGTTTGCTGCAGCTGTGGCTGGCAAGGATGCTGATAGTTTAGTTTTGGCAACCTTTAAGGCAAGGGATTCAACTGAAATTCAAGAGGCTCTTTGCTAATCCTTATCATAGCATCAAAATGCTGAGGTGTTGGAAGTCAGGAGAGGCAGCAGCAAGACTACTTTAATCCATTTCCAGAAAAATGCTTCAATGAGGTCCAAGAAATTGCCGTTTGCCAGGATGAAAAAGTTACACTGATGTTGCAGGTAGAGTGAAGGAGGATTGAGGAGCGTGTTACTCCAGCTATCGTAGGTCTGTTTCAAAATCTTTGTTTCATCTCATGAAAGCTACGTGATGGAGACTGGCCCTACTCCTCATTACGTGAAGCATTGCCCAAAATCACCCTTAACCAAAACATGAAAGTTGTGTCAGTTGAGCAAAGTTCTGGTTTCGTGTCTTGTTCTCTCCTTGGTCTCACTGCAGAGATTAGCCAATTCCCACTCACCTAGTGCCAGAAATGATATAAAACACGGGCAGTTGGGAGCATGGCACTCACGTGACAATGGATATGTCATATGTCACAGCTGTAGCTGTCAGGCTGTTACACGCTTCAGTCCTGATTTGGTCTTAATGACAGAAGTATCCTTTGATTACTTTCGTATTCTGTCCCATCTCATCACAGATTCAAAAAGTGCACAGATCAACCAAGTATGGGAAATCAAATAGTTTCTTAAAATACGGGTACTTAAGTAATTACATGATGTTGAAGACTTAAGTTCAAGACAAGAGATGAAAGCAATCATATTTATAATCACAGAATCATCACCATGGATTTCATTGTATGTTTACAACGTGTTTATTATTATAACTTTATATATTAGCACGATGACATCCTGTTTGTACAAAAATGATGACTCTATCCCATAGCAGTGTGGCGCTGCAGTTTTTCCAAAGATAGTAGCAACCAGCAGGTTACCATATCTAAGAGCACGTACAAATAAAAGTCACAGCATTCTCTGCGGGCCTGAAATGGAGACAGGAGGGTGGTGGGAAACCTGCCAGCCATTTGACCAAATAGTCCTTCAGGACTAACCAAACACAGCTTCAGCCTGGAAAAGACCCAGCAAAGTGTTAATCCTCATTTCTGTTTTCTCAGGGTGGTCAAGTTTCGCCGCACTGGGGAAAGTTCAAGGTCAGAAGAGGATGCCATTTCAGGAGAACATGAAATTCAGATTGAGGGTGTTCGGACAGAGCTAGAGGCTGTCGAGCTAGAGGATGGAGCTGCAGTGCCAAAAGAATTTGCCAACCCAACTGATGGTGAGCAGGTTTCTTGTTTTCCTTCACGGAAGAAAGTGTGGCCTCTTCACATCAGCCAGGATGAATACACTGGGTTTAGAGAAGCTAAGGATCCCCAGATCATAAAAGGAAAGAATAACAGGCAAATTAGGTTGTACCTAAAAGCAATGATTTAGAAACATTGTCCTCTGAGGGTTCCTTTATGTGTTTGATTTTATATTACCAGTACTAGATCCTTTTAAGGAGTTGTATATCCAGTTGTCACCACCAATTTCAGATAGGCAGCTTGCTAAAGTTTCCTTTAAAATTGATCGGTACTCCGAAATCATCTCCAAGTTTACTGGAGCAGTTACACGTGGCTCGACTGAGCGTGAAACCTCTGTGGTGTTCCTGTCTCCCACTTGCCTAGAGGACAAGAGGGACAGAATAAATTTACATCCCTGCCTCTGCTTTGTGCCTAGGAGAAAAGTGCTGACTGCCCTGAAGGTAACACCACTTCAGAAGGTATGAGAAGTGCTGGTTTAGTCTTAGCACAAGGCATACTCACATTTTCTAGGATGGCTATTTTCCCAGAGACTTATTTATTAACATATTAATGCAATAGAAAGCCAGAATAGCGTGGAGTGAGTTGGATGAGTTTCTTGAAAGACTCAGTACATCGATGCAAGTCTGCAGATATCTGTAGAATTTCAGTTGGCACATCACCCAAAAAAGCCCGAGTGATGCAGCCTGCCAGTACAGTGAGCTTCAGTGCCAACACATCAAACGCCTGGGTTGCAGTCACAGACTCGGGTCCTATGGCATCTCTGCTTTATCAGTTGGGTTTTGTTTGATTTCCTTTTGGTTGGTGTTTGGTCTTTTGTTTTGTGAGGATGTCCGACTCTTAGCTAGATAAAGCTTTCCTGTGGCAAATGTACTTTATTAGCTGCTGGAAGTGTTAAATCCTTGAAACTTAAACTGATTAAAACAACTTGAAGATCAAAAGTTGGTTGTATTTTTCATTTTGCATTTGAGCAAAGGAATTTTATGTATCTTAGCCTCTTCAGATAGCACAAAATAATGAGGTCATGACAATGTGTGGGAAACAACCATCAGCATTTTTAACAAAACTCTTTTAAGATTTAGATGTCTTGGGAAAATTCTTAATTCAAATAATTAAAATTTAACTCTCAATAAATATTCTTCTGCACTTTCCATCTCTTGTATAGTATTGCTGTGTGCTGTTATATACACTTCTCACCAGAGGAAGTTGCAAGGGTGGAGTGAATATTGGTGGCTGGTGGAGTCACTCCTGGTAGTAGTGAGCTGAAAATATAGCGAAGTCGGTGGTGCTACACTGATTTACTTCTACGTGAATAAAATATTTTATGAATATTTAGGATTGTCTTGGCTTTAGCACAGTTCCTGAAAACCATTGAGATTTTCCTGGGTAAGCTTTGTATACTAGCTAGGTAGCTCTGCTATTTGTTTTAAATCTAAGCAGATTACCCAACTAATAAGTGATTGCATTGACAGAAAATGCTGTCTCAAGGGATGTGTCTTACTAGGAAAGGAATACACTTCTGCACTAGAATTGTTTTCTTTCTAGATACTTTCATGGTGGAAGATGCGGTGGAAGCCATTGGATTTGGAAAGTTCCAGTGGAAGCTCTCTATCATTACTGGATTAGCATGGGCAAGTAATTTTTATCAATATCAATCGCATGATCACTAGTTAGAGAACCTAAGTGATTTCAAATTATGTAGCCATTCTCTGTAGACAAAAAAAAAATCTCTAAACAGGTAATTGTGCAACGAAGAATGTTACCCGAGATTCTAAAATCATAGCTGGACTCAAACTTGTTATGTAGAGGTAATGAGTGGCTGGTTGGTTTCTGTGTTGCTGAAGTTGTTGAGCAGAACCAAAGTTAATTTCAAGATGCTGGATTAAGAACTGCTATATCAATCAAATTTTCAATCAGTTATTTGTTTTTATTTCTTTTTTACCTTTCTAGATGGCAGATGCTATGGAAATGATGATTTTAAGTATCCTAGCTCCTCAGCTTCATTGTGAGTGGCGATTACCAAGCTGGCAGGTTGCATTGCTCACATCGGTAGGAAAAATAACTGACAGCTCCTGTATTCTGTAAGGTTTTTCCACTCATTGTTCAGATATTATGCTTTAGATTCCAAAGTTAACTCTGTTCATTGCCTTTACAAATTGTGTTTGGCTTAAAAGAAATAGGATTCTTTATTAAAACCAGAGCTTGAAGAAGAAACTTAGGGAGAACTGAGGAAAATTTGCAAGTTTCAGTTTCAAAGTTTCACGTGATTTCTAGGAAAATATATGAAGTGACTCAGATTCATCCTAAAATTCAAACCATTTAACTAATTAAAAAAAATAAAATGGTAAATTTTGGCCATCTTTCTTGAAAATCCTTTTCACCGTATGCAGTTTCCCTTGTATATAGCCAGATTGGGAGCCATAAGGGAAAGAGCAAGCGATCACTTTTCAAGGTGGATCATCCAGTGATCTTTGCAAGCAAAGCTCTTATAAAACCACTTCCAAAAATGGGGCTATGATGTTGGAAACAAGTAATGCCTTTGGAGATAAGAAAACTGGTTTGGGGAACCTTCTCTCAGCATATGCCTCTGTTGTGTTGCGTGCCCTTTAACTCCTGCAACGTTTCTTTTTCCTGTAGATTTGATACCATTTGTGGTTTTGTGTAAATTGGTCAAAATACTCAGTAGATTTAAATAATTTAAGATCATGTAGGGCCTTGCTGTGAAGCAGAAGAAAGATTTTTTTTTTTGTGGGTTAAAAAGACCCTTCAGCAAAAAAAAAAAAAAAAAGGCAAACATCAAAACCAAGACAATGATTTGCATTTAGTAGCAAATTGTGCTCTCCAGTCATTTCTTATAATTCAATTTCTTTCCACTTATCAAAAGCTCAATAATATTCAGCACTAGTCTAATTCAGCAGTTCCCAGATTAGCATTAAGGGAAGGTAAGGGTACGGTGATGGCGAGTAGCCTGGCAGAGATTTGGTCTGCTGAAACTCATCCCCATTCCTGAGCAATAGCCAACTCCCTTTCAAGTCAGTAGAAGTGAAGGTAGGCTAAAACTGCGTGGCTTTTGAAAAATCCCACTGTATGAATAATTACCTTCAATAGTCTCTACTGCAGAGGAGCTAGACACAGAATACCTGGGCATTTTGCTTTGTTACTGATGAAGTTTTCTAGTTTAATTGTGAAGCTGTGTTTTCTGTGCTGTCATATAGAAATTTTCACTTGTCTTGTTGTTAAGGGGAAGATTTTTGTTTGTTTGTTTGTTTGTTTGTTTGTTTGTTTTTTCATAGGTGGTGTTTGTGGGAATGATGTCCAGTTCCACCCTCTGGGGAAACATTTCAGATCAGTATGGGAGGAAAACAGTAAGTCTTCGGCTCTTACTGAAATATATTGAAGTACTGCTGCAGTGTGAGTGTTTGAGTGCGTGGTGTTCACAAATGTCATAGCCCACATGTACAAAGAATTAAGCACAATTAAGCAGAACCAGAAGTGACCTCCCATGAAATAAAAGGACAAAAGTTTGGAGAGGAAAGCAGAAAATGAGAAGTGAGAAAAATAAAGGCTGATATAACAGCCTGACTATGTTACAAACTGAAGTATGATTTTTTGTTGTGAAAGCTCTAGTTTTTTATTTGAAGCTCTAGTTTACATTTTGTTAATTTGTGTTACAGCAGAAACTTACTTTTCTCTTGCTTGTCTGTTAAATACAGGGGCTAAAGATCAGTGTGTTATGGACGCTCTATTATGGGATCCTCAGTGGTTTTGCACCAGTGTACAGCTGGATCTTGGTGCTGAGGGGCCTGGTGGGCTTTGGCATTGGAGGAGTACCTCAGTCGTAAGTAAATATTCACGAGTCCAAATTTCTTTTTTCTATCTTCTTTGGTTTATGTTTTTAATACGCTTGTATCGAATTGAAGACATTCCTCAATTTCACTGTCCCATGCTCATTGTTTTTTAGTATTTGCAACTGATATATTTAACTCTGAGGAGGCTTTGAAGATATCTAATACATCACTGAAGTGAATCAGATTTACAAAGACCTCAGTGTGAACAAGCTGGGTACTTAAAAGTAATACGTTGTGTGTCTTGAGACCTGGTAAGCTTCTCTCATTCCCTCAGGTAAACTGTGGTGAAAATGAGAGGCCCAGGTAGCCCTCCGAGAAGTGGATAAAGCACAACAGAAAGTGTTTTGTAACTGTGCCCAAACACTGCATTGCCAGCTTGTAACGGGGAAGTCAGTAAGGGATGATGTGGACTTGTTGCAATACACTAGCAGTTAGAACAAAGGTGTAGAACAAAGCCCTGACTAATGTTGTTTTTTAAGAAAAACTCCAGATTATCGTTCAGTCATAGCCTGATCTTTCGGTTCTGAACCTGAATTGGAATTCCAAAATCACATCACCCGAACCTGGAGCAGCTGAGGTATTTTAATGGCTCAGACACATTTCTAACAAGAAAGTAGCATCAGGATATTTCTCTATTACTCTATCACTCTATTCACTGAAGAGGAGGATCTCTAAATTTTCCACCTTGAATAAATAAATCTGCTCTTGGCTTTTAATTATAAATGGAAAGGAATGAGTACATCCATTCTCTCTCCGTGCAGTCTTTTTTCCTTATTAATAATTGATATTTTGCCCCGTGGAGGTGCTATTTCGGAGTAGTCAGAGCCTAAGTTTGATGGATGGCTCACAGACTTCTTCACAAGGCAGGTCAATATCCTGTCTTTTCTATTGCCATTCCCAGATAAAAGATTCAGAGCTGAGATGGAGCATCATAGTATTATTAATTTCTTTTTCTGCTCACATGACCTCTTTTAGAAGCTGCACAAAAGCATAACGGGTGTGTAAAATGGGAAAGTCCTTAGCCTGCCCTGTATCAACCTACAATGAGGCAGTTTCTGCCATGCAGTTCCAACTGAGCACAACTGGAATGAAGCAGGAGAACAACAAAGACAAAGCATCAGAGTTAATAATGCCTTGTACTGCAAACACATATTAGTGTTGTTCCACAGAGCCTCAGTGGAACGGCTGCAGCTTAGCTAATGCCATTTTACAGAGGGGTGGATAAAATACAAAGGCAACGTGACTTAACGAGAGACAAAGAAGAGAAGGTTACAGAACTCAGAGTGGATTCTGCTGCTGCTGAGTCTTTTTCTTGCTCTTACTATCATAGTGATACCTTTGCCAAAAAGAATAAATATATAAGTAACAGGAGTAATCGTTCCTTTCTAATATTAAGTAGGCTATATAACTTTGCATATGAGTAGCTGAATTTCAGTGGAATGATGTAGGCATCCTTATTGTATTATTGTATTCTACAATGGATATGGGAGAGAATTTTAATGAAAGGTGCTATTAAAAATAATACATCCAGCAGTAATAAATCAACAAACTATAGCAGATATCCCCTTATGTATGTAGGACCTGCACCTAAGGCCTCCTCTTGGAATCTTCTGTGAGATATTACGTAACCCTGAGTATGACTATTAATTCACTTTTCCAGCATCCAGTCTTGCAAAGATATGTTGTATTCTCTAAAGGGAATGGTTCTTTATAGCATTAATTTCCCTCTGCTTCCTGCTGTGATATGTAGGGAACTGCTCTGCATTTCATGACATGTGATTCTTCTTCCTTTTCTTCTTAATTACTGATTTAATAGCGTACTTTGATGAACCAAATTCTGGGAAGTTAGAGATCAATCCACTGTTTTTCAAATCAGAAGGAATTTTACCACAGGCATTAAAGACAGCCTAAGGAGTTTACAGGCAGAAACAGGATGAGTCAGTGGAATGCAAATAGAGTAGGAGCAAAGAACTACAAGTCTTACCGGACTGAAGAGGACAAGAGAGCCTCAGCTGGCTGCTGGCCCCGGGGTTCCATCCTCAGGAAATATTCATACAGAAGCTGTACAATTACTCCTTGGCACAGTCATGAGACAACTCTGCAAAGTTAGGTGATTTCTTTTTGAATTTCCACAATAAAAGAATGCAAATTATTTACCAGTGTTATATATTAAGTATAATTATTAAAGTATTGTATACCAGTAATGCAATCAGATTGAGAAAGTATTTACCTCTTAGAAAATTGAAACCTGGCAGGGTAGGCCAATGTGAAATTCACTGAGCCAGTTGTAAAGCCCTGAAGAAATACTTTACCTAGCAAGCGTTTGTATTGACTGCTGATGGACCACACTGAAAATACAGGCATCATGCCTGTCCCAGCCCAAAGCAATGTTAGGAAACTATGCTCCAAGAACTGCTACATTTAGCCAACAACTATAGCGTCACAACGTCACATGAACAGAGCAAATTTTGTCCTCTCTTGCAATGATGAACTAAAAAAGATTGTTCTGTTGTAGCAAGTGGAGCCTGAACACTGTCCACAGTCCTGCTGGCTCTGAAGACCAGGAAGGGGTTTCTGTTACCATTGTGGGTTTGGCGATTTTAATAAAAGACGTGTATTGCCTGAACATCTCTCAATGTGCTAACGTGACATTTTTCTCAATGTTCACTCTTTACAGGGTAACCTTATACGCTGAATTCCTTCCAATGAAAGCCAGAGCAAAGTGCATTTTATTAATAGAGGTGAGCAGTGTAGCTATGTGTACTGGTCTATAGGGGGACAAATTCTGCTGTTGCTTACATATGTTCAGTTAATGTGGAACTGAGGTTAACCTCATACACTAGATCTAGTTCAGGTCTGAAAGCAGCATACTGTAAGGGTTTTTGTAAGGGTTTGCCCTTGTTGCTGGTCTGCCATTGTGCAAATTACCATGCATCCAGTGCTGTATAAGTTTTTGTTGTGATCCGACCTAACATGAGCTGGCTCATGAAGATCCAGATCAGGAGGGTTTGCATTTGTATTCCTCAGTACCAATAGGATTTGTGCCTGAAATCTCCTTTTCCCAGATTTTGAGATGAATGCTCACATGGAGTGAGCTAAGACAAGCCTGCATCCGGCTCTCCAGCACTAAGGCTAGGGGTCCCAGAAGCAGTGCCAAGCACTTCCAAGGGTAGCACGCAGGGAGCCCTTTGGGTGTGACCTAGGGCCATGGTGAAATTAATCTACAGCTCACTACTGGATAACGGGGAACTGACTTTTCAGTAAATTGAGAGCTAAATTCAGCTCTCCAGACTCACTCCAAATATATCAAAGTCACAGAGAGCAGACCTTTGCCTTATAAATACTTTAAGGCAATATTTGCAGCCCTGGAATGGACGGTTGAAGGGTGCCAGTCCTGAGCAGAGAACAGTACTATTACTGGTCTGCATCAGTCCATTTGGAAGGAGTATCCTCATGAAAAATACTAAATCCAAACAGCTTCTCAAATACAAAATCAGTTTTCCAAGATAACTGCTGGCTAGTCCTACTTGCTGTTGACTAATCTTTTGGAAACAGAGTTTTATGTCACTTTAACACCCTGGGTTAGAAATACATTCTGAGCATTAAATAGTGAGCTACCAGGAAAAGGAAACTAGCACTTGCGCAGATTCATAATCCAAAGGAGAATAACCGTGCATGGCTAAGATATGCAAGAGGATGCCAGGAAGCTATCAATTCCTTCTTTCATTTGCAGGACACATTCTGTGGCTTTGGTAGCTTGGCTTTGTAAAGGAAAACAAATACCATAAATCTCACGGTGATAGGTGGGAATAATACCCCTAGACAGATGTTAGTAGTTATTTTGCTTAAGAAGCACATGATGAGTCTTTTCATTATGAGAAGCTACCTACAGTTAAACATGAGTGTCTGAAGAAAGTTGATGCTAAGTTTTCAGAACTGAGCTTCTGCAACATGTAAACAAATCCCCTTAAATGTCTGGATTTCTGTTGAACACAGTGGTGCATATTTGAAATGTCTCTGGCATTTCTCTCTCCAGCTGTCCCTCGAGAGCACATTTTAGAATGCTACAAAGAATGCCTTAATAGCATTCTCATTCTCATTTGTGACTGTTTCTTTTCCCTTTGGCAGGTCTTTTGGGCTATTGGGACCGTGTTTGAAGTCCTCCTAGCAGTGTTAGTGATGCCCACTCTTGGATGGCGGTGGCTTCTCATTCTTTCTGCCCTTCCGCTTTTGCTCTTCGCTGTCCTATGTTTTGTAGGTATTCTTCTAAAGATGTGCAACCTGATTGAAGGGTACTGTGACAGCTTTTGAACTTTGAGTTGATGTATTTGTGAAACATCTGAAATAATGACAAAAATTCCATTGTTTCAGCAGAGTACTAGTAACAACATTGCAGTGAGAACTGTGTTTATGTGACTGTAATTGCTAGAGGACAATGGTGGGCTGGAATTTATGAAGCCAAATCAGGCCTGGCAATCTCTTTCCAATTTAATGACTTTGTTTCAAGTCATTTCTATGGAATCAACATTTTATTAAAATCTGTTGCTGTTTCCCTGACTTCTCTTTAGATTCTTACATTATTTTACCAAAAATCATAACTCCTGTAGTTCATGTCCATTCAAAAAAAATGACCCAATCCAGGGGTAAAATCTGCATAGTGCAGGCCAGGTTCTTAAATAAGGATGTATGTAAGTTAAACCTGAGCTTCAGAGTGCTGTTAGGTAATATGTCTGCCATTCATTTGGTCTTCTCAAACAGGTATGTCCTTGTCAGGTTGTTTAGCAGCTCTTCTTATTCCATAGTCGCTGTCATTGTTTTTCAGGAATACCTCCAAACAGTTATACAAGTGCTTACATGCTTGTTTTTAAAAGGAGCTTAAAAATGCAAATTTTGTAATGCCTGGAGCATCTTGTTATCTGCCCTGGGTACTCTGCCTTCCCCACTGAGAAAATATAATAGCAAGATCCTGCAAAAATGTCTAATATTTCGCAGGAGTGAAAATGAGGCAACAGAAGGGAAAGATTTAGGCTGGAGTTTCTGAAAATGCTGTTTTGCAGTGAAAATGATGTTTTGCAGTTTCTTAAAGTCTAATAAGGAACTTGATGTTTGACACAAAGATGTTTTTCTGATCTGTTAAAGATTGGTTCTGTGATCCTTTCTTATGTTAGTAGTCTGCCAGTGTCACAGAGATTTCCCACTGTAAACCCACAGAGAAAGTCCCCAGTTTGTTTACTGCTGTGTTTTTGACGTCTTTGTGCATGTGATGTGCTTTGCTCTGCTAGTGGCTGCCAGAAAGTGCCAGGTATGATGTATTATCTGGAAATCAAGAAAAAGCAATTGCCACTTTAAAGCGGATAGCAACAGAAAATGGAGCTCCGATGCCCTTGGGAAAATTAATTATTTCCAGACAGGTAGGTACAGGGAACAGACACCTTAATAATGTGGGATGCAATGAAACGGTACTACAGTCATGTGTATTTTTATAAGCAAATAATCAATGTTAAATTTAATTTTAATGTCTCAACCACTAATTAAAAATGAGAGATGATCACGTATGCCTATTCCACAGTGAGGAAGACTTAGTTTCTCATTTTTATTTACATGGAAATCCCGAAAGTCAAAATGACCTTCAAAATGTTATTTTGCCTCTCTTTAAGACCCTTCTGTTAAAGAAAATCAGATCTTGTGGCTGTAGAAGAGCTCAGATCAAAATTCCCAGATCTAAACTCATAAGGCAAGGTGGAATTGGACCCTTTAGCTGTATCTCATTTTGAATCTAATCCTGGTTTTGTGAAAGCTACAAGCTCCTATTCAGTCCTAATGTAGGGAGTAATTCAAGCTGTTACTTCTGAACTGCATTATATTACTGCGTGAATTGCACTGGATTTCTTTGACATATAAAACTGGAGTTTTATATGGCCAACTTTTCAGCACCTCTGTCAACATACAAAGTGGCTCTGCATTTACAGAATGAAGAGCAGACTTTTATAGTAAAAGAAAGTCACAAGAAAAGTTACAAGAAAAGAAAGTTAGCCAGCAATCAGGGACAGCAGAGGGAGACCTGTAGGTCTGAACAACAGCAAGATTGTAGAATTAGGCAGGAGCCCGTTGGTAATGATCTTGCTAATTGGAAATACAGGTTTGATTTTCCGTGGTTTGGATCAGTGATGACTGGAGATCATGTGCCTTTCACAAATGCTTGGTTCAGTTAGGGGAATTTTGATGGGCTGTGCAGGAATGGTCTGCAAGTTTTGGAAGATTCTGTTTTCAGGGTGGGGTGGGAAAGCACTTTTCCTTAACCACAAGTTTATGCGCTGAGCCTGCCAGTCTGTCTGTCTAAGAAACTCAGTTTAAAAGGGGTCTGCTTGCCGGAGGGCTGCTTATAGTTCTGTGGGACCTCACCCTAGATCAGAAGCCCTGATGGGCTGTGCTAATTTACCAGAGCTGACTGTGGGCCACATGGATCATATGAGATCTGTGGGTTGGCAAAGTTCTGCTCTGCCTCTTTCCAGCCTCTCCTTGTTCAGATAGATTCTCACCTTCCTTGTGAAGCAGTAGCATGCCCTGTGCGTGAACTGTTTTGACAATGTTACGCTCCCAGAGAATTCCACTTGGCAGAGGATTCCAGCTTCAGAGTGCCTCCTCCAACCTGAAAAACACCAAGTCAAAACTGAACGCTTGTCCTGAGCTATAGTAGATCATACTTGGTGTTATGTTGTCCCTTGCTAGTGTACATCTTCCAGTCCAGGACCAGTGAGTACCATGATTGTCTGACTTCCATTTGTTTTCAACAGGAAGATCGAGGAAAAATGAGGGACCTTTTTACACCACATTTTAGATGGACCACGTTGTTACTCTGGTTTATATGGTAAGAGAAAATATAAATGGCTCTGTGCCAGCACAATTCTAAATGGCTTTTGATGGAGGTATTTTATAGTATCACTAAAATACAGCAACTTCCTCCTCAAAAAAAAAAAAAAAAAAAAAAAAAGTATCGATTTGTAATTTATTAAACCACCCAGTCACCAGCATTCTAGATCTAATTGCCCTTTCATTTTCTAAATGCTGATAGGAAATAGCTTTGAGGTAGCACTTAGCAGAAGTCCTCACACAGTGAGTTCAGTTTTGATTTGTGTTGTTTACTACAGGTTTGGTCAGCTGAGACTTCCTCTCTTATTTTCTTCCTTGCAGGTTTTCCAATGCTTTTTCATATTATGGGTTAGTTTTATTAACTACAGAGTTCTTCCAAGCAGGAGACGTCTGCAGCAGTGAGTACTAGTCCATCTCTTCTTTTTAAATACACCCTATAAAGTAATGGAATATCTTTTATTGGCTCACTTTCTGCTGTTAGTTTGAAAAGGACTGTGGATACCAGTCTGAATTTTAAGACATCAAAACTGTTCAGTTCCAGCTGTATCTTCTGAGCAGAATATACGCACTGTTCAGCAGGGTTTCTTCCATACGTCTCTTCTATCAGTTTCAGCAGGAAGAATTGTGAGTAAAGGAAGATGAGTGGAGAAGAGATTACTTAAATTATGTTCAATTTTTTTTTTTTTTTTTTTTTTCTCCCACAGTTTCCAGTAGAAGGAAAGAAGTTAAAGCAAAGTGCAGCCTGAGCTGTGAGTATCTGACAGAGGAAGACTACACTGATCTGCTCTGGACAACTCTGTCAGAATTCCCTGGTAAGTGGCGATAAGAAGAAGCACTTCTTCAATGCCAACGTGATCGGAATGGACTCTGGTACAGCAATGAAATGGGCTCTTCTGTCTGGCCTAGTGTCAGTGTATTTCCAGCTTGGACGGCTTGATATATGCATTACACACAGTAGCTGTAGCTCTCTTCAGTGTCCATATGATCTCTACAGATAAAATCACTACTAATTGCTTTGTGAAGCTATAGTGGCCTGTCTCACTGTGGATTCTGTCCAAGCAACACATTACGCATTCAGAGGAAGAGTAACAATTAAATCAAAGGGGCAGGATTGCTTGAACTTTTATCCATAAATGAGTATCCAGAACTATTTGAAGGGGATCGTGGGTATAGCGAATCAATGGAGGACTTGCTTCCTAAAGCTCTGTGTCCAGCATTAGTCATGATTTTTAGTCAGTTTTAAGGGAATTTCAATGAACAGCTTGACACAGGACAACCAAGATAGTATATGATAGCCACTGTTTCTTCACACCTAGAAGATGATCTCTCAGTATTAATCTGTTCGATATAATAGTGTGAGGCAGTGGTAGGATATTTTCAGTGCTCTGCATTGTAGTTTCAGGGACTCAAAGAAAAGCCATTTAATAGGTGAAAAGTTGGAAGGCAGTCCTGTATAGCAGTCATTCTGAGAAGGACCTAAGTGTATTGTGGGCAGAATACCGTATGTACTCTTGGACTGATGCTGTAGCAGAACAGACTGATTTGATCCTGAGACGTAATGAAGTGGGAGTAAGAAATAATAACTGGGTATCTCTGAATGACACAGGCAACACTGATGCTTGCATAATCCTCACACTTGCTGTACCTCTGCTTTGAAAAAGATCTGGAAAAGTTGCAGAAGAGAGTATTTGAGATTGGGAGACTTAAAGAGCTTGATCCATTTCTTTTATTAAAGAGCAGGTGAGAAGTAATTTGATGGCAGCATGTAAATTACTTAATGGAAAGAAAATACTATGTTCTAAAGGGCCTTAAATCTAGCAGGGGAAAAATTAGTAGGGGACAGTGGTTCAAGTTGAATGAAAGATATTCCAGTTAGACATGAGTCAGGCATTTCAGTGCTCAGGTTGGTAACCTCTGCAATAACCAGTATTTAGCAGATGTCAGAGTTGTTTGCTTGCTCTTACATCAGGCTGTGTCCCCTGAATGTGCAGGCACGTGGGTGCTTGGACCACTGGGGCTGTGAACATGGCACAAAACCATCTGAGACATGGAGCTTCTGTTTTGCATGTAGTACCAGTGACTGGGCCAGTCTATTCTACTCCCCTGCCTGATGCCTCTGCCAGCAAAGTATTATAAAAAGAGAACATTTTTTCAGACCTCAGTAACAGCCTATGTTAAAAGCTAGCTGATGCAACCTCCACCTGAGCTCTGTTCCCAACAGTCAGCTTGTCTCCTTCTACAGGTGTGTTAGTAACACTGTGGATTATTGATCGGATAGGCCGCAAGAAAACCATGGCCCTGTCCTTTTTTGTCTTCTCGTTTTGCAGTCTTTTGCTGTTCCTCTGTGTTGGAAGGTAAGTAAAACACAATGAAAAAGTGGTACTGATTCTTCTCTCTTGATTGTAGCAGAAGTGGAAGTGGAGGTTTGAACAGCTGTGAGTTGGTTGTGCTCAACTGGAGAAAATTAAGGATGAGCTTAGGTTTTCTCACCAGGGTTTGATAGAAGACTAAAAGAAGTGGGAGATGAGATGTACTTCACTAATTTTGCAGACCGAACAATCCAAAGGGGAATTAAGACATCATGTGTGAGCAGGAGGTAGCCATTGGACAATTTTAAAATCAGATCTGATGTCACGAGCCTTGGTAGCTGGTTCATGTACTTCTCCCGGTGCCATTCATTACTCGGGTTTTCCCCAGGCTGACTGTGTAATAATTACCAGGGTGGTGCTTCACAACTGAGCCCAGTCTCTGCCTCCCATTCAGAGGCTCTGACCTCTTCGCTTGTTTTCGTGGGCTCTCAGTGGTCTCAGTGCTACAGCACAATTGTGTGAGAAGCAACAGGCAGAGACTGGCACAACCAAAAGTTGCATACAGCATGGGGGAGTGGAGCTCGATGTAGTCATTGCAGATACGTGGGGCCTGACTTCAAAATAACTTGGTTTCACATTTTCATATTGTTCAGCCAAATTTATGGCTGAGCACTGAGAGTCTGCCTTTGACTGCATCTAGCCTCAGTGCCACATGCATGCAACGTCTGTTTCTTGGGGCTGAAGAACAAGGAAACGACAAAATAGCTGGTGGAGAGTTTTCTGAATTTAAACCTTTTCAGGCACTGCAAGAAACCTTACAGTACAGAAAACGTGTAATGAGAAACCTTACAAAGCTGCAAATATTCAGTTGGTATGTAGGTTCATGTATTTTAAACAGGAAAGCTGCAGTCTGATTTCCTTCTCGTCTGTGCCATTTTTTTCTTAGCACCATTCATAACATGGAATATATTTTTCTTATTTATACAAGCTTAGGCACTGGCTGTTTATTTCAATAATCTGCAGCTGTCAGTTAGAATGAATACACTTAGAAAACTGATGTGATTGTGGGAATGCACATTGTTTGGCATCATTATTATATTAAAGGTCCAGAAAAAAATAAAAAGGGTTCATTAAAAAACAAAAGGAATTGCTCTAACAAATTTAGCATTTTTTATTGCACTTGCCTCCAAGTTAAACAAACAGATTGTACAGAACAATCCCAAACACTGCTCTCCTTTTTATTCTCACAGAAATGTTCTTACTGTGCTGCTCTTCATTGCAAGAGCTTTTATTTCAGGAGGATTTCAGGCTGCTTATGTTTACACTCCTGAGGTAAGGAGGTTGATTTTGTAATGAGAATATTTAAGGGGAGTGAGAACATGGTGGGAAAGTCATTTTATGACCTCTTCACAATGGACCTAACCCCACATACGCGTTCATGATCTTGTTGTCACTGTCTAACAGAATGTGCTCTCGTGCCACTTATTA
Organism: Oxyura jamaicensis; assembly: GCF_011077185.1. Lineage (NCBI taxonomy): Eukaryota > Metazoa > Chordata > Aves > Anseriformes > Anatidae > Oxyura > Oxyura jamaicensis. The sequence continues at coordinate 1,657,815 of NC_048907.1, forward strand.
ATTTCCATTGATTAAGGAGATGGAAGGAAGAGCAGAGAGCTGCCCACTTGGATTAACAGCCCAATGCTTTGTTCACAGGTTTATCCAACAGCCACGCGTGCTTTGGGGCTGGGAACGTGCAGTGGAATGGCCAGAGTGGGAGCCCTCATAACCCCCTTCATTGCACAGGTAAATTCCCTCCTCCCGAGGCTGATGGCACATGAAAGTGATGGAGAACCCACCTCCCTGCTGCAAGGGCCGTACCAAGGGCAATCTGTGCATGGTGTGTTGAGGTAGGGTTGTTGTTCCCCGTTTCCTGAGGAGAGTTCAGGCTCACCTCTGAATTTCTCTCTTACTCCAGAGGTCATATGGTGGGGAATAAATAACCAAGGAGCAGGCTGCTGCATGGATGTAAGGGTGGTTTGTGAAAAACATCGCAAAAGATAGTTAGCCAAGGGAGACTGAGGTCTGAGGCAGAGGGAAGAGCGCAAACCAGATCAAGAGAGCTCTTGCTGCAGTCTCCCTTCCAACCACATTCCCTGTGCTGGAGAACACTAAAATGGATTAAATTGCCACGGCACTAAAATTCGTCCTACTGCATTAGGATTTACACTTTCTTCCTGTGATAAGGCTCAGGGGTACTATTTTGTATTTTTTGCCTTTTTTTTCTGCAGGTGATGTTGGAATCTTCAGTCTATTTAACACTGGTGGTTTACAGTGGATGTTGCCTGCTGGCCGCTGTGGCTTCGTGCTTCTTGCCCATTGAAACAAAAGGCCGTGGACTGCAGGAGTCCAGCCACAGAGAATGGGGACAGGAGATGGTTGGGAGAGGATCTCATTCCCCGGGAGTCACCAGGTCAAACTCTGGATCACAGGAATGATGGGACACGAAATCCTGAGGAAAGAATGGATGATATGATCAAGATATGTTTCACAAAAGTCCAAGCCTGAAGCATAGAAAGCAGACCATACTGTCACTGCCAATGTCACGTGTCAAACTGCAGGAACTTTTGGGCTGAGCCTAAGCAAATTGCATCTCTACTGCTCCTTGCTCACACTCATAAAAACTTTGCTTCCGTATTGAGAGGCATTTGATCCAGATATCATTTGAAATTTAGCAGGAAGGGTTTTTCTTAAGTTTCTTGTGCTTGCATGGTCAGCTATTCAGCTTAAAATGTCCCGTGTCAAGCAAATAGCTAACTGGATGCCACTCAGTATCAGCTGTAATTAAAACAATGTACTCTTGATGCCTAAAATCAAAAGATTTCTATTTATTGTGTACCTGGCATAGCACACGGTGGATTCCATACACTACAGGATAGGTTTTATGAATTAGATGCCTGCCTTGCACTTTTTAGCCACCGACAACAACAAAATGAGGTAACAGCAAACCAACCAATGCTTTCTAGTTCCCTTGCTTACGGGTTCTGCTCCTTGAGAATTTACAGGCGCTGTAAGTGAGACTTCTTGGAATCTATTTCCTCAACGTTTCTGCCTCCCAGGGCAGGTAGTTTTGGTTGGTGAGGAGTGGTATTTGTTGCAGAGATGGAACCTCATATGAAAAATGTAAATCTTGATGGTTTGGAGCAGAAATTGACTTTTCTGACATTGCCAGAAACACTGAGCACTCTGTTTGTTGCCTGGTGAAGACTGCTTCGGCTGTACTGGTGTCTCTGTGTGTGTGGAGATGCACGCTGTGTTTTTCTGCATGGGTCCAGGTCTGTTTCTGCTCAATTTGCCTAAGTATGTTCCCGCAGTGGTGTAGCCAGAGCCTTTGATCAAGGTGCCTCAGTCGGAACAGCTGCGTGTAGCGGTTTGGATGGAGCGGCTTTCAAGCGGCTCCCAACAGAAGTTGGTCTCCTGACAGCTGGACTGAACTTTTTGATAGCTGCAGATTGTACATCGACTGCAACGTCAAGCTGGTGACAAAGGAATGTATCTGGCATCATGTCATAAACATACAAAAATCCAGGGAAGAGCCAAACCACAATCTTCCTTGGAAGAGGAACTGCACCCCTTCAGATGTAGCTAGCCTGCGGAGGTCGATGACCCTGGAGAATGTAAAAGTTCAGGTGGGGATAAGTTTGTCTTGTTTGTCTGAAATCTGTCACTATGCAGGGAGTTAGGTTTCAGAGTCTGTGGACATGCAGCAAGGAAATACCTAAGGAAACTGAGACCTGTCTTAGCCATGTCTCAGTTTATTTTATGGATTCCAGACTGTGGAGCACACAACCAAATGTGAGATGGACTGGATGCTAATCACTAGGCTGTGGGAAAGCAATACATTTTTGTAATACGTGTGGTCAGTTGTCTCACATTACCATAGGTAAGTGTGCAACAAATTTTGCACAATAGGCTATTTTAAATATTCTGGGAACCAGGCCCCTTTTCCCTGGGGCGATAACAGGTCACTGAGTCCGTGTTTGGGTGCAAACCAAATGAACACGGTTGGGGTTCACCTTTCACTTAGGGATTTGCAGCACTGTAGTGTGGTACAATGCTCTAAGATAAGTTGGGCTGTTTGTTTGTAGCACTGAAGGAAAATCATAAGTGGATAATTCCTTAAAGAACCTGAGGAAACTCAGACTAATAAAAAAAGGCCAAAGAGTTTGTTGATATTCTGTGTTTGCGTATCTTCTGCTGAGAAAAGTTAAAGTTTGACAAGGCACCAGAGTGTCTGTCCACTCGTTTACCGCTGGGTGATGGTGGCTGCAGTGAGAGACTCCAGAAGCGGTTGGTGTGAGTGGGCAAACTTTCCTTCTCACAGCTGTGAAAATGCAGTTCGGCTCGCGGGGATCCCGCTGTCGCTGTGGCTGAGGACGTAGAACCACGCTGTCCGTCCCTGCGGCCGTTGCTCTGTGTTGGTTGGGTTCGCTTTGTCTCTGCTGTGTCTGTGTCCCGCATGCTCAGTCTCCAGCAACCTCAAGTTCCAGTCAGTCCTCAGCAAACAGACAGGGCTCTCAGAGCTGACAACCAGTGCAAAGAATTTGCTTTCACCTCCTTTTGTCAGGCTGTGGTTGGAAATTTTCCCAGTGTAAAACTGGGGCAGCTCTCCGAGCAGAGACACCCCGACGGGTTGCCCTCTCGGAGCGTGCCAGCCCACCCCTGCCTGGGGGCACACCCAGAGGCTCGAGGCTCTTCTGGCCACGCGTTTGTGCTGTTAATTGTGTTTGCAGGGTGGTGTACCCCCAAAACTGGAGGGCCTCAGGGGGAATTCAGCTGGATGTGAGCCCCCGTTAGAGTTCAGGGTGGACACAAGTGCATGCAGTCCGTGGCCTGAAGGAATGCTGCCTCACAGCCTTGCTGCTACGTCCGTCTGTTATTGAAAGCCTTGGAGTTAAGATTCTGCTTTTCCAGTGTTAATGTTCACATAGCACTTCATTTTTCCTGAGTCAATATTCAACAGCTTTAAAAGACCGCATTTCAACGGCCTTCAAAACGCGCAGTCGGAGAGTTTTAGGGAAGTAGATCTATCTAATAAACTTGCAGCTGTACACTTCAAATAACATTTTCCCCAGGTAACGATTTAGAGGTAGTGCAAAGCCTTTTGATGCTGTTGAGTAGTTCACTTCTAACCTGTGACATTTACAGTATTAAAAAAAAAATGAAGGCATTTTTGCTTTTCACTTTTTACAAATTCTGCTTTGAGAACGTGTATAATGGTACAAATGCCAAGACTGGTCCTGCTGGGACAGCTTCACGTTCTGGGTCTTTGATTTAGAGCCGGTGATGCCTGCAGCATGCTCCAAAGCTCGGTGAAGTCTGCGAGAGCCTCCCACGGACGTTCACGGGCTTCGGGCGAGCTGAGCAGAGAGCACAGGAAGGAGCCCACCACGGCTGGCATCAGTAGGAGCCTCTTGCGCGCGCAGGAAACTGGAGTTCAGGTTTTGCAGGTGCTTGGATATTATTCATAATGGGAGGACATTTTAGGTAGTTCACTGAAAAATGGAAGAACATTTGGCTTTGATACACAATATAAATGATCACAAGTCATATTTTGTTAATATGGCAACACCATTGATGTATATAATAAGCTTCCAAAGATTGTTTTACACACCGTCGAGTATTTTTCACTGATGGAGGAATTAATAGAGCTAGTTCGTTTAAAAAAATAAGGGGAGATAATTTTGGATTAAAACTGAGAGCAAACAGAATTGTGGGGTTCGGAGTTTTGCTAACTGTCCAATATCTTTATGTGCAAAGCTGTTGTGGGAAAATAATTCTCCAAGTGTGCTTTGATGGAATGATTCAGTATTCCTAAATGCTTGCCGAAAGAACATTGAATGTTTTCTTGTGTTTGAATGTACAGTTTCTAAGCTGGATACATTTTAATGTTTAAAAACTTTGTGTATATCAGGCTTGTTGTAAAATACTCCTTTTGTTCCTATGTTACCGATGCAACATTGGATAGTTTAATTCCACACTCGATATTTTATGTTAAACAAATAAATAGTTTTTTCAGTAAAATTGCCGTTGGCTCTTCTGTGGGACTCTTACAAAGGGTAAGTAACTTCACTGGGCTGTTCGGTCTTGGCCTTCCGCTCTTTGAGATGTGCAGCTCTGGGGGCTCAGCTGAATCCCACGGGCTCAGAGCTCTACAGACCTGGCTACGTCTGCGTGCTTTGTGCGTTTGGACCTGGAGAAAAGTCACAGGAGTCACGTCTGCCTGATACGTAACCCCACAGATTACTACAGCTAAGTAACTTTAAAATTATCTTACAATCTTTAGTTACCTCTCGGACTCCATTTAATTTGGACAATAAGAGCCGGTCAGTTTTGCTTCTCGCCTGTGGGCTGTTCCAGCACTGCCCTTAATGCTGGAACACGTGGCTGTGTATCACGCGGGCCCGCTGGGAGCGGGGAGGTGGCTTCGCGTGTCTGGCCTTCAGGGCAGGGAGGGTTCTTTCTGGTTATTAACTTTTTAATGTAAACTTTTACCTATCTTGTTTTTATAAAGTATAATTACGTGCACAGCCCTGTGTTCCCCTACCCTTTAAATGATGTTCTTGTTTTGATGTCCAGTAATTTACAAACAGTTGCTCATGGCTGAGTCAAAAAGGCGACCTGCACATACTCCGGATGCTAATTCGGCGTGCTCCCGTCCCGGCGTGCAGCAATTTTCCCCCTCAAAGCTGTGACAGCCCGCTGGGATGAAAAGTCTCATTTCTGGGAACGGAAACAGTCGGTAGCTGCGGAAGCGATTGCGTCGTGGAAGCGATGCTTGGGGAGAATATTCATTCCTCTGTGTTCGCTGTGATGTTTTTGGCACCCTCAGCCGTTTCTGAAGCTCGTTCTGCTTTCCAAAATGCCAGAGCGGCTGTTTGCTTACAGAGGATAACTTTACTGCTACTTGATGTCTTTCCAGCTTTGTTTTGTGTCACAGGCAATCGTTGTTGGGAGCTGTGAGTTCGTGAAATGTGCTGATGCTGGCCTCTGGGGATGGCATTTTTTGCTTATCAAGGAAGTTTTTGCAGTGGCTGTCCAGGCTTCCCCCTGCTTCTCCCCTACCTTACTGTTGCCACAAAAACGGCCTTAAATCTCCATGACTTCTACCCCCCCCGTGTTTCATTTGTGGCTTCCAACAGCAGAAAATACCCTTCCTGTGGCTCTGGTCTCCAAACAGAGCGATCAGCTGAGCCAAGTGAGTGTCCCAAACGTTTCTGTCCAGGTCTGGGCGTTCGTAGCGGGCCGGGGGCTATCGGCAGCAACGTGCAGGCAAACACATCACTTCACACTGAGGTATTTGGGGTTCAAATGCCTCCTCTGAAAGTAAATGATGGCTTTTCCTTCCACGGGATGAAATGTTCAGGAGAAACGTGCAGTTAAACACCAGGGAGATGAAATGACGATCTACTGAAGTGTTTCTATAAATCAGTGTTTGAGGCCCTGTCCGTGCTGTCATTAATAAGAAAAGCACCACACACGAGGTGTTTGAGTATGACCTTTACTGTGCACGCATTAAATTGTGACCTTTTAGAAAATAAGCAAAATTAGGCTGCAAATAAAATTAAACACCTAATCACTTCTGTTTGTTTTCCGAGAGGCTGCGTAAGACTGCATTTGTCTGCTGGCCCCCCCAGGACAGCTGCTCCGAAAGGCTCTAAGGTCAGAGGAATCAAAAGCTTATTGCAAGCTTGCTTATTGCTTGCTGCTACCCCCCTGCCTCCCGGCTGTAACTTCTGAAACCAGCCAAGGGGTTTGGGCTTGACGGCAGCACAAATGGGAGGAGAATACGGCCCTTTGCATCTCACTTGGAATGAATGAAATTGAGTGGATGCTATCGCACTGACTGGCTTTTACTGCAGAGGCACCACAGACCATTACGTTTGGCACTAATCAATGGTAATTTTTCTCCATCTATTGTCATCTTTTCACTGTCCTTTTCTGGACTATCACCCTCCGAACGTGGCTGCAATCTATCAGGTGAGCTGCCAGGTGAGGTGGGAAACCCTCCTGGCACAGGCCGGACGCCACAGCAGCTCCTATTTTCTCCTATGCCTGTCTTGTTGTTTTTTTAACAGGCTGCAGAGGCGCATCAGCTACCGGCACCGGTAAAAGGGCAGGCAGTTAGCTGATGCCCTCAGCAGAGCTTGCCAGGGTGTTCTGACTTGCGAAGTGCATGACACCGACAGTCCCACGGTGCTCGGTGGAAAGCTGTGCCGCTGGAAGGTTTCCCGTCCAGTGCATGCCCTTCCCATGGGCTGCTTCACATCCAGGGCCCTGGGAGGCAAGGCGAGCCCGCCTGCATGGCAGCCTGTCTCATTCACTGCCTGGTACATCCCCAGCCAGGCTATTTCTGGCATCCAGGGGGAGAGGAGCTGCAGCAGCAAGGGGCAGGGAGCCGGCTGGGCTGCAGAGGAGCCCGAGGCAGGCACCGCATGCTGGGCGTGCGGCCACTGCCTGCCTTTGGGTTTGAGGCTAATGCTGCTCGACCCTTTCTCTTTGGGAAGTCATCAGAGCGGGAAAGGCACCCAGCATGGGACAAACGGAGGGGCTGAACCTTCAGAGAGGTGCCCCTAACACCAGCCCCTGCTCCAGCCCCATCTCATGGCCGAATGAGACGAGGAACCGAAGCGCCCGTGGGAGTTTCAGGGACGAGAACGGCTATTTTGCGTAGGCTCTCTGCTATATATAGCACCTGGCAAGTACACAGGGCTGGAACATGTTGCTTTTGTTACTAAAAACATCATCTGGAAAGCCCATTTTAGGTAACTGCTGCAGTCTATTGCCAGCTACACTAACCAGGTGCCGTAGACCCGTGCTCGGTCCTGGCATGAGCGTAAGGAAAGCTGTTGTAGCCGGAGCACGTGCCTTGAGAGCGGTTGTCACTTCCCTGGGAGCTCCAGAGCTTCTTCCTACTAAGGAGCTTTTGCCTCCTGGGGGGAGCCTGCAAATCTAATTAGGTGCTGGGTGTCTGGGCAGTCGGTGAAGACCTCGGGTGGCACCGGCTCGGTTTCAGATCCCGTCCCGTCGCGCAGACGAGCAGCAGGACTGCCGGGATTGCAGCCGAACCCTGCCTGCCCTTTGCAGACTGATCCCAGGGACAGAAGAGCACTTTGCCACAGATAATTGGTGCATGTTTTAAAGCACTTCCTTTAGGTAGGTTGTGCGAGGCCACGGCGAAGGAAATTCAGCCATCTGGCTAATGGCAGCGACAGAACTGGCAGCAGCCTGAAAACAAGACACCGGGAAGCGGCGCCGGAGCTGGCAGGAGGGTCGAGCAGCCCACGTGTGCAGCACCACCTTATTTGCATCTTTCTGCTGTGATTTCTAAGCTACTGCTGTCACGATAATCCCGGCTGAGCAGGCAACTCACAGGTGGGACTGGGGCGGCCTGGCCAGCTGCTTCTCCTGCAGGATGCTCCCCAACAGCCTGGCCGCTGCCATGGCGCAGCCCCAGTGGATGGTGATCCCGAAGCCGCCGTGCCCGTAGTTGTGAATCACCTGGGGAGAGGAGAAGGCTTCAGTGCTGTGCTGGAGCCCCTGGGGTTAAGGGCAGCAAGGAGTCGCTGTGATGCCCAGGAATATCCTTACCGGATTTAGGCTGAGTCCTGTGGGGTGCCAAGGGAAGCTCTCCTGCTGCTTGTCCCACCAAACCCCGACCTCCTCACTGTCCCTGCACCTGCCCCCAGCCCGTGGGTGCCCACGGATTCCCCGGGGCTGCCTTGGCCCTGCAGCATGGCTCCATCACCCTCTGTTCTCTCCCTCCCTCCTGAAGCTGCTGCCCCCCGAACGCAGCGGCGCCACTCGCCGCCGTGGTGCTCAGAGCACGAGGTGCTGGTGCCTGCGCAGCACCTGCTCCTGCCAAGGTAAACGACTTCGCTTCAGCTGGAGCCCGTCTCGCTGCTGGAATCGATAGCTACACCTCTCCTGTGCCAAGGCAGCGTAGATATGATGTGCTGATACAGGAACAGAGCGATCCGTAAATTAATTCAAACCCGGCGTTGCTTTGAACCCTGCTCGGGGCTTTGCCTAAATACACCGCGTTCCTTCCAAGCCTCTCCAGCTAAAGATTGAATATATTTTCACTACATTTAATTACATTCTGCAGTCACCGTCCCCTTTGGAGCTTTAATCTCTTCTTCAAAGCTGTAGAGAGACATGCAGGCAATCAAACCAAGGATTCCCTCTGCAGGTCTGCTGCTGGGCTCTCAGACAAAAGCGCCAAGGAGCGATGCGGTCCTAGACCAGCAGGCGCTGTGCTGAGGGTGCAGGGACAGGTGGCACGCTGAACCCGTGCCATTCCCAGTCTCCTTCCTCTTAAAAGAGACATTAGCAGTGCATCGCCTTTGTGTCTGAAGCAGACACCTGGCTTCACCTGCGCTGCGACGAATCTATCAGTCCTCAGCAGCCACAGCCCCACGGGGGTCCCTCTGCCTTCACCACGATCCCTTTTGTGCTGTCCTTTGTTAAAGGAGCTGTGATGCTCCCAGGCACGAATGCCGCATGCAGAGGCTTCCCACAGAAAATTGCACCACTACAAATACCACCAGCACTGCACGGATCCTGTGTGCCTCGTGGTTCTGGGAGCAGCAGGGTCGGGGGGGTTGGTGTCTCCAAATTTTTCTGCCTTCTCTTTTTTTTTAGTCTATGTCTGTGAAGGACTAAGCTCCAGCTGCAGCTTTTTCTTTGGCAGGAGCACTCCCTGCCCACTCTCCCCATAAAATCCATTAAAAAAAAATAAAATAAAAAATATTTTTTTTAAAAAAAAGGGGCTGAAAGCAGCCCAAGGATTTCCCCGTTACAAGGGGGAGATGGCGCAAGGACCGACAGCAGGGCAGCGCGGCTGAGCAGCGTTTGCTGGGACTAATTATCAGTGGCTGGGTGCTGATGTCGCACGGTGACCGGAGCACAATTAGCGCTGTGGTTAACGATGTTCAGCTCTGGGGGGCTGTGCACGGTACCTCTGCCTGCGAGTGCTCGTGGCGGAGGGTCTCCCTCTCCAGGCGGACTCTGGGGCGAGCCGGTCTCAAGCCGCTCCACTCCTCCACGATCTTCGCTTTCTGAAACCAAAAGCCCATCAGCCCCTGCCCAGCAATTCTCCGCGTTAGGCAGGTGAAAGCACAACGGGGTTACAGAAACCCCGCCAGCTCTCCTGGCTGCTGAAGGCAGGCGTGCCCAGATCCAGATGCTGGGGCTTGTCCTCAACGCCCGTGCCCGGTGCCACGGCGCTGGGTTGGGGGCACCCACCTGGAGCGCGGGCAGCAGCTTGCAGCACGTCTCCCAGATGGTTTTGTGGTCCTGGGCGCTGTTCTCTTCGTTCCAGTTGCCTTGCTGGAATATCCCACCCAGGACCGTGAACTCACTCCTGCACCAAGAGCACAGGGCAATGAATGCAGACCCTGGTGGGGCCCGCAGATGGGGACGTGGTGTGGGTGTGATTTGTGGGTCCTGCCATGCCCCAAGCCTGCAGCGTGCTCCTGCCTGAGAGACCCTCATGCCAAGCAGGCGAGAGAGCGGTGCCTGCGCGTCTGCTCCCTTGCCACAGGTAATTAGCCCAAGTCATTCATTAAGCACTATCAGCACCCAATGGGCCCTTGCCTTGGCAGAACAAGTGGCAGCCTGCGCCAGGGCCTCGCCGCCCCCTGGGAGAAGAATTTCTTCCTTATATCTAATCTAAAACTCCCCGCTTTTAGTGTAAAACTGCTCCCCCTTGCCCTGTCGCTATCCCCGTGCCTGCGTGCTGGAGCTGGCGGCTTCCTTTGGGAGCCAGCCCGGTGCCCGGCCGTGCCAGCGCCAGCAAAATGCACACAGGGAGAGGATTTGCTGTGCGGCTGGGGCTGCGATAAGCAATCAGCTTGGAATACTTTGCCTGGGAGCTGCGAGCATTCAAAGTCCCTATTTACCTAATGGCTTCTTGCCTAACCCTGACATATCAGCACAATGGGAAGTACCAGAAACGCAGCACTCGAGTTACAGCTTCAAAACCCGTCTCTGCTGCCAAAGCTGGGTAGACAGCCAGTCTCGGGGGGCAGCAGGCAGGACGGGCAGCAGACACGTATTTAATCAGCCTCTGTGGGGCAGGTGCCGGCAGGGAGCCAGCCTGGTGTGGGTGCTCTGCAAGTACCGAGCATCGCCGCTAACACCATGTCGCTGCTACCTACCCCGGTATGACGTAGGGCGAGTTGTAGATCCCGGAGTCCATGTCGTGAGTGATGATGAAGTGCTTCACCCACGGGGCCTGCACCTGGGGGAGGAGGGCAGGGGGTGAGGAGAGCGGGGTGCCCGGCCGGGGGGATGCGTGCGGTGCAGGCGCAGCCTCACCTTTAGGACCTGCCCGCGGGCGGGCTGCAACGCTGGGTCTGGCTGCAGCTCCCCGGCACGAACCCCGGTGCAGTTGATGACCACGTCCACGCCCTGGGCAAACATCTGCCAAAAGACAGACACGGCGCGGTGAGCAGCGATGCTTTCCGAGGGCGCTGCCCCAGGGGGCACCAGATTCCTGCACCAAGGCCACGCTGAGCGGTCGCTGCAGGGCTCTGGTGGTGAATCCAACACGAGGGGCAGATCCACGGCACAGCTTCCCCGGCACGGCTCCCGCTGAGATCCCACGGGTACAGGCAAGGAGAGCGCTTGCATTTAAGACACAGAAGTACTGCCTGTGCCTGATGGCTCCATGCTCCACACCTGCCAGATGCTTGCTGTGCTGCAGCACCGGGTCAGGGCAGAAATCCCTGCCCCATGCCTCCCAGCATCGCACCCCGTGCTCCCCCCGCTCTGCCACGGCCCCCATGCCCAGCTCACCTCCTGGAAGGAGCCGACCTTCCTGTGGAAAAACTTCACTCCTCTCTGCGCTAGCCTGGAAGAGCAAGTTCATCTGTTGCCAGCAAATAAAAGTAAATGTACCATCCAAATCAGCGCCTGTAATTGATGCCCAGAGTAGGTACGGCTTGATGCTCCTTGTAATAAGCACCCGTGGTCTCCTCAGTGGTTCCTAGATGGTCTCCAATTATTATTAGCTCGTTTCCCTACCGGCCCAGAGCTGCCGCTGGCTCGGCCAGCCCTGCTGCGCCCTCCAGCAGACTGCAGAGCGCCAGGGCAGAGCGGCAGCACCGACTCCGGACTCACCTGTTGGTGAGCCAGGGCAGGTAGCTCCTGCACTCCAGCATCAGCGCCGTGTTGAACCAGCCGTAGCTGCAAAAAATAAGGACAGAAAGCGATAAGGGCCCGCAGCAGCTTCCCGAGGGCGGCCGCCCCCTGCCCCATGCAGCAGCGCTTTGGTGGCTGCTGCAGCTCCGCTCCGGGCCTCAAATCCCCAGGGTACAAACGGGGTGCTATTTTTGACCCTGTTTACAGCATTAGCACCTCCTGCTGATTTTGTTCCCCCAGCTCCACAATATCTGGCACGGTTTCCATGCCTCGCTGTTGTTTTCTTTGCAGTGACTCCCACCTATTTTAAGGGACGCAGCCGCAGTGAAGCCCAGCTCATTTCCCACATGGGCCGGCAGAGGAAAGCCCACCCCCGATGCTCCGGAAAAGGGACAGAAAATACCTATAACCAGGGAAGAGTTCAAGCTCTCTCGGTGTCAGGTTCCTGAATCCCAGGACAATGTTCTTCCAGGACGGATCCTGCGGAAGGGGAGAAGGCCCTTAGGGAACCTGATCGGCCGTAACCAGCTGGCAGTGCCACCACGGCAGGGGACAGAAGCGGCCGGGGGGATGTCCCCGCTGCCCAGCCGCTTCCCAGGGCACCCCGAGCACTGCTGTGGGCAGCGAGGCTCTGCCAGCTTCCACCCTCAGAGGGCTCAGCCCGTCCTTTGGACAAACATTGCATTGAGGGAGCCAGAAAACGCCGAGTTCCAGGCGAACTGTCACAAGACAGAGCGCTGGAGCCATTTGGAAGCGGTTAGAGCATTGTTGGGGAAGAAACACAAACCTGCCCACCGCCGGGCAGCCTCGGGGCGGGAGGCTCCTCACTGCCTGCTCCTTACCGGGACGGGCCGCGTAAAGAGGTTGTAGCCAGAAATTAGGAAAAGCCCCATCTCCTTCGCGTCCGGCGAGCCGAGGTACCCCAGCAGGTGATCGAAGGTCTCCTTGTTCCACAGCCTGCGGGGAAAAACACGGCGGCACCGGCTCCACCAGCACCCTGCCCACGGAGCCGGCGGGCAGGGACGGCCGCTTCGCCCCGCGCCGGGCTGCCACCGAGCCACAGCGGAGAGAAAGGGCACGAGGTGGGGACGGCCTCGGAGGAGCAGTGGGGACGGTGAGGGTCGTGCGAGCTGACTCACGTCTCCTGCAGCTCGCCGTGGTCGCTCAGGTAGGGCTGCCACAGGCCCGCCGCCCCGTCGCTGGTGGTGTGCGGCGTGAAGCGGTCCGCGTAGACCTCCAGCTGCAGGCAGGGCACCAGGGGCTGGAAGCGCTCGTGGATGCACAAGGCGGTGGAGAGGCCGATCACCCCGGCCCCGATGACGGCGACGCGCATGGCTGCGGCCCCTGCGTGGTGAGAAATGGGCAGAAAATGCCTGAAAGGCAGCGTCGGGGCCGGGGCCTCCTGGTGCTGGCTCCTGCGGGACTGATCCTGGCTCTGCAGCCCCCCTCAGGCCCCTCACGGCTGCTCCTCGTGGGAGCTTCCCTGCCCTGCAGCACGGACAGAGCCCCACGGTCACAGAAAAGGGGCAAGGACTGGTGCAAGGAGGGAGTGGGGATGGGACGGGGCAAGTCACTTGAGCAGGCAGGGGAAGGAAGCCAGCACCACACCAGACCTGGTTTGGGGCAGGATTAATAAATTCTGGACCATGGTTTTATTCGTGGAAGCACGGCACCTGTGTGGCACAGTGGGCCTGGCACGTGCCTGGGCTGGGATGAGTCCTGGGGACGGGGAGCACCGCAGGCAGCAGGATGGGGCCAGCCTTCTTCCATCTGCTGTGGCTTGGCAGCTCACAGCCGGCAGGAATCGGGGCTGCCTCCACTAAAAGCGGCAGCAGCAAGCCCCACAGCACAAGCCAAGGCTCTCCAGCGGCTCACTAAACAACCAAAACACCCATTTTTCACCAACTTACCTGCCGAGCACCTCCGGGCAGCCCCCGCAGCTGTCAAAGGCTTCAGCAGAGCCACCTCCTCGCCGCGGCTTGTTTACAGCCCAGCGAGCCGCCCGCCGTCCAAGGTCCAAGTGCCAAGGGCTCGCAGCCGCCCCCCGCGCTGGGCAATGGGGCCAAAGTCTTTGCTCGGGACCCCGGGAGGTGGAGGCCCCCGTGCCCCGCACGCGGCTGGAAGCCAGCCCTGCAGCCCCTCCGCTGAAAAGCCCACGGGGTCACTGTGGTCCATGGCAAAGCGCCGTCATTGCCACTTGTCACCATGGTGACTGCTGGCTTGGACGGGAAAAACTGGGAGCTTGGCGGATGGGGACACGGGGGACGGGACGCGCCAGCCACAGGACAGCACGGGATCTGTGAAAAGTGGGTGCTTCATGCTCAGTTTTTGTGTCGTAAGAGAGAAAAGCGCATTGCCTCCCTCTAGACAGACCCCAGGGGCTGTGCTGCCCAAGTCAGAGGGCTTCATCTCTCATTTTCTGGGCTGAAAAGACGGGCTTTTTTCCGTGCAGATACAATTAGCATCAGCAGAGGCAGCCCTGGGAGCGCAGGCGGTGCTTGGGCAGAGCGCTGCCTAAAGCTTTTACAAAAGAGGTGGTGGGGATACAAGAGACGGGAATGGATCTCCTGCACAGTCAGGCTGGAAATAAGTACCTGGGCCCAGGACTTCAGCCGTGCAGCACGGCTTGGCCCAGGCAGAGGGAACTGGGTCCCACAGAAGGCAGAGGAGAGACACGGGCAGGCCTGAGCAGAAGGATGTTTCACCCCGAGGTCAGCAGGGATGGCGAGGAGCGTTAAGTCCACAGGCTCACACGGCTTAAGCACCTGGTACCTTTAATGCTTCTGTTAGCAGAGCAGCGCTCGCACACGGTTCTGACCCTGAGCACTGTGTCGGGGGCTCCCGTCCTCCCTCCTGCCACGGGGTGAGCGATGTGGTGCCTCCGTCCCTGCCACTCGAACAGCTTCCAAGGGTCACCATGAGTGAAGGCACCACGCAGGGGTCCAGCTCCGATGGGAGAAGCTTGGGTGCGGCCTGCTCTACCCCATCATCACCTCCTGCCCAAGGTGCCACCAGGAAGGGAGCTGAGAAAAGAGCTGGTTCCTCATCGGGATGCCCACCTCTGGGGGCTCCAGGCCATCTTCACACCTCCCCGTTTTTCCCTGCTGTGTTGCAGAGGCAGAGGGGAAAAGGCAGCCATTTGAAGGCCTGAATTATTAAGGGCTTTACATACAACCAGCAAAGCCTCTTATACTAATTACCCCATTACTTGTGTGCCTCTTGCTTTTGGCACTGCTGACCCCTCACACTTTCTTCAGCCCGGTTATCAAAGGGTTCCTTTCTGCTGTACCTTGCAGCTGATGCCCTGCTGGTGCTTCACCAGTGTCGTCTCAACCCCTGCAGCACCTCCTTGGGGTGGCCAGGACCACGAGAGGACATTCTGTGATTGCCTGAGTGCTGTGCAGGGTGCATCAGCAGCACTGCTCGCTAAGCGGGGTGGCCGGGCTGCTTCGAGCTGGGACATCAGGCTGGGGGGACCCCAACCCCAAGCCACCAGCAGGGCCGGCTGCACAGAGCGGTATGGGCGGGAGGGGATCTTATGGACCGCTTGCTTACAGCCCCCAGCCCCATCCAGCACCCCCAGCTCCTCTGGGCAACCCACGCCAGGGCCTCACCACCCTCTGAACGATTAATTTCTCCCTTAAGCCTAACCTAAAGCCTCCCCTCTTTAAGTTTAAAGTCTTTCCCCCTTGCCTACTGCTACACCCCATGATGAGGAGCACCCCCAGGCCCTCTTCTCTTCCCCTTCCCCAGCCGCCCCCACATGCCGGGTGCCGCAGAGCCCCACGCTGACCCTCCCGAGCCTCCTTCACCCGTATCCCAGCCCCAGCTTGCCCCCACCGGGCGCTATTTAGCAGCGGCCGCCTCCCGTCTCCTCCCCACCCGCCTGGGCCCGGCTCGGCTCCTCCCGGCTCCTCCCCGCAGCGCGGCGGCCGCCGCCGGGGCCGGGGCTGCGCAGCCGCCGGGGCCGGCTGGAGGCTGCCGGCGCCCCGCAGCCGCCGCCGCTGTAACCGGGCCCCGCCGCAGCCATGGCGCTGGTCACGCTGCAGCGCTCGCCGACCCCCAGCGCCGCCTCTTCGGCCAGCACCAGCGAGGTGAGCCGGGCCGGGCCGGGCTGGGCCGGGCAGGGCTCCGGGGGCCGGGAGCGGGGCGGGCCGGGGCTCCCGCAGCCGTCCCCGGGCTGGGCCCCGCGTCCAGGACTCGGGCTCCCGCAGGGCCCCGCGGCAGCCGGGGACGGGTCCTCCGAGCCCCATGGGGTTGCCCCAACCTCGGCCCACCCGGTGGGCCCGTGGTCGTGGAGCAGCCGCAGGGCCCCACGCCGCAGTAGGGCTGGCACCGGCTGCACCCCGCTGCGCCCCATCCCCGCACCACGTTTGTGCCATGGGCCGCATCCCGCCCGCACCCTGCAGCTCCTCATCCATCTGTCCCAGCTCTGCTGTGCTCCTCCAGCACCCCGGTACCCCCACAGTCCCTCCTGCCGCCCCGCTCACCCCTCTCCCTGCCCCAACCTTCGTAGCCGCCGCCGCTCCCCGCAGCTCCCACGTGCCACCCGGACACGTCCGCTCTGTTTTCATCTTCCCCATGCTTCCTCTTCGCCTTCCTAACCCGACTCTTTGGTGACCCCCAAAGACAGGCCTGGTGTTTCTCTCCGTAACCTTCCCGCACATCATCCCTGTCCCTGCCATTTCCTTGGGCACTCGCTGCTGCCATTCCCTGCCAGGTAAACAATCCTATTTGTGCCCCGCCAGGTCGCGGTGACCCCCGCTAAGCCGTGGGGTTGAGGGCTGAGTGCTTGCGGTGTGCTGGCAGGCAGTGACTCACCCTCAGCCCTTCCCATCCTCATCCTCAGCCCTTCCCGCAGCCATGGTGCTGCTGCTCATGTCCTTCGGGTTCCTGAAGCTGCAGGGACCGAGCTGGGCTATGTTCCCTGAGGAACCCGGTGTTACGTTGAAGGGGACAAGAGCTCGTGGCCACCCTCTCCCTGCAGACCCAAGTGGGCTACGACCCAGTTGCAGCCCGTGCAGTGAGACTGGATTTAACTGGTGCCGGTGGGGCAGGAGTCCGAGCTGTCCCTTACCTTTCCACGCATACCCGCGGTAGGCGTTGTGTGGTGCGGGGGCTGATGAAGCAGTTCTTGGCAGGGCGACCACGCGGTCCTCCCCGGGTGGCATTGCCCCGGACTTGGTGGGACGTTGCTGCCCGTGGGCCTCCGTGTCTCCGGTGTGCTCTGGTGGCTCCTAAAGGAAGCCGTCATCCCCTGTCCCGTTTAAGTGGTCCCTTCTGGCAGGAAATCCCACACGGCTTTCAACCATCCTTTTCAAAATACCGCATGGTTTTTTTATCTAGTTGATTTCAAAGGAAAGTACCCCACGAAGTGTCAGCTCCCCCTGGCCTTCTATGATCTCGCAAGGATGGGTTTACAGGCTCTTCGGGGTTGTTAACCCATATGAATAATTACCAGAAGATTTATTTTTTTAATGGAAAACGACCAAATGTTCCTGCTAACTGTGAGCAAGCTGCTGCAGCCTCTCCGCTCCTACAAACTGGAGGACTTTATAAAATGGATGCTGCTGCCTGCGAGGGGCTTGCTGCCTTGTTACCGTGGCAGGCCGAACACCCTTAGGGGTGTTTTATCTGCGGAGAGCGTGGCTAACGCACGTTGCTGAGCCCCGGTGGGTGCTGCTGCCCGGGCTGCCCTCTCTGCGCCACACCACCCGAGCCGGGAGCTGCGAGAGGCAGCGGGTGTGAAATCTGGCTGCAGGGAGGGATGCTCAGCCCGAAGGGCAGCGCTCGATGCTGCCCTGTGGTGCTGAGCGCTTCTGTCTCGGCCTTTCGTCAGCAAGGAGAGGGGCAGCGGGCTCGCGACCAAGTCAGGATGATGAACCCGAAGCAGCGTCGGGGCCGGCCCAGCTGCGGGATCTCGGCTGACGGTGGTTGTGATTTCACGGCCGCGTTTGTTTAAAAAAAAAAAAGGCATCTCTCTGGCCCGTTGCTGCATGACCGACCCAAACAAACAGGCCGGGGACCTGCCCCGGGGCCGTACGCCCGCCGGGGTTGGGGAACCACGGGCAGGGGGCTGGGGATGCTGCGGGGCACTGCCCGGGCTGCTCTGGCTGCGGCCGCGCGGTGTAAACAAACTAAAAATAGGGCTGGTATGCTTCCCTCCACAGCTCCGTCAGCTGCGGCGGTTTTAGATGGGATTTGTGCCTCTCTCTCTCTTCCCCCGAGTGGCTGTACGTCCGATATCCAGGCCGTGGGGTTGCCTTGGGTTTTTTTTTTTCTGGGCACCGCTGGTTCTGGCAGATGGCAAACGGGGCTGCCGCTGCCAACTCCGACCTCCCAGACCTTAATTTCAGGGGGCCGCAGAACAACTCGACTCCTGCGCACACTTGCTCACTCAAAACTCTAAACTTGAATGTTTTGCGTGAAACTATTTGCTTATTTTTGAGTTCTGCAAAACCACCTGGAAATCAGTAACCCTTAGTGTGGCCCTGTTTGATGTGGGTTTTGAGCAATGCTGCAGTAAATAACAAGATGTTCTCTGAGTACTAATGGAGCACGCTTTCCCGCAGCCTGTGTCTCCGAGCTAACGAGGCTCTGGTGTCCGGTCTGCTGCAAGCTTCCATGAAGGTTTTTCCCTTTTCAGAGCAATCCTTAAGGTCCTGGGTCCCCAGTGCAACCTGGCCCTTTGAGGGATGCTCCTGGCCCTTGCTCCTCTCTGGTTACGCAGGGACAAAGGAGGAGAGCCGTCTTTGAGCCTCGTCCCTCCCGCCAGCTCTGGATGCAATTAGCCACGATTCTGTTTTCCTTTGTCAGGGAATTCAGTCCAAAAGCTAGCGGAGAAGCTGAAGGAGGTGGCTGGAAAGCTGGGTTACGTGAAAGTGCTTTTCTTTGAGAGCAAGCTCAGGTCAGCCCGCGCGCCTCTCTTAAGGAAAGCACGAGCGGCTGAAGGGCCTGTCCCAGACCAACCAGCTCCCGGGGCGCTTGCAACCGGTGCCTGCGACGCTCCCAGCTGGGCATCGTGGCTGCATCTGCAGGGCACTTGTGCCGTCCCTGAGCACCCCAAAGCAGCTCCGGAGTGCCCCCCGCTCGGGCCGGGCGCTGCTCACACGTGTGCACGTGCTCCTGGTGACGTCCAGGTCGATCTTCAAACTGATCTGCGCTCCGGGACCAGCTGCAGGATTAGGCCCTAAGAGCCTTACAAAGCCCCGTGAGCCCCTCTGTCACCCGGCAGCGGGTGCTGCCTGCGCGTATTGCCCGGGGACGGCCGCCCCGAGCCTGTCGCTGCTGCGGTGGGTTTAAAAAACACGTTTTGTTTTTTTTTTTAAAAAAAAAAAAAACAACTTGTCCTGTGGAGACTACCGGCATGTAACTTGCTCTGTATCCTTCTTTTCTCCCCTCAGCTGGAGGCTGGCAGCGATGAAGAGCGTAAATTAAACGTGAGGTAAGCAGAGCTGTTTGGCTCTAAGCATGTTTCCACTGCTGTTAATTGTCTGCCACGCATCTCAGCCCTGATCCCACACAGGGCTCTGGCCCGAGCACGCACGCCTGCCGGGGGGATTGCGGGGCCGGCCCTGCAGGAGCTGAGCTCTGGGGATGGCGTTTCCCTTATGTTTAAGTTTGGGACCTGTGTTTAAAGCATAAAAGAGGTTTTTTGTTGTTTGTTGCTGTTGTTTGGTTGGTTTCCTGGTGGGAAGAAACCAGAAAATTGCAGGGAAGTGGGGGGTGCTCCTGGGGTGGGAAGGGACGAGAGCTCTGCTCCCTCCTGGCTATGTTGCTGTCCTGTATAGGAATCCTGCTGCCTTGCTGCTGGGGTTGTGTAGGGCTGCTTCCTTCATACAGGAGGAGAAGGCTGGGATGCCCTGCTGGAGAAGGGAAAGGCTGCCCTCGCTGACGCTGTGCAGACACGAGAAGCAGCAGCGATACAGCTGGTCTGGTGGGAGCCATTATGTGGGGTGTCCCCTCTAAATCCAGCTGCTGCCGACAGCGCTTACCCTCTAACCTGTGAACCGTAATTTGAGAGATAAAGTGTAAAAAAAAAAAAAAAAAACACAGCAGAGCTTTGGCAGGCCTGTTCCCTTCTTGTTGCTACTTCCTTCTTTAATTATCCTCTTTCAGATAAGAGTGAAGCCGCTAACGCTGCTGCGCGGAGTTCGTTCTTGTTATTTCCATCCCGTTATATGCTTTGAGACAAACGTGATGCTGGTGGCAGCTTTCTCTTCAGCCTGGTGGATCAGCTGACAGACGAGGACAGAGCAGATTCGGGTTGGGGTCTGGGTTACCTTGCAGTGAGTGGATGGATGTTGGGGGTTTTTGTGTGGTCACGGGGGATGGACACATTGAGACAGGGCGTAAAATCTGACGCTTTTCTACTGGCCACTGAGAAGTGCTGCTGTAGCACTGGGTACTGAGGTCCTGGTAGCCCCTTGAGGATACTTTTCCATGTACCATTTTCCAGATAAGAATCTGGTAATTAAATTGCTGGATATGCCTGGAGAATAGGGCGGCTTTTGTGCTGACCCTTTGCTGTATTTGGGGAAACGCTGCCGAGGACTGAAGAGGACTTGTGGCACAGATGCAGACCCACCTCAGAGGTTAAACGAGGCTCCTCTGCGCAGGGGCTGGATGGATCCCACCTCCCCTTCGTGCCACGCTGCTCCGGGCCAGTTCCCGGAGACTTTACCCGGTGCCCATGGGGTGGCAGGATTGCTCAACTTCATGGTGCTGCTTCTGCAGCAGCTGAGGGTTCAGGTTGTCTCCTCTGAAATAGACCCAGGAGCAGGCTGTGATGTTATTTGTGAATCTTTAGACCCTGGACTAGCCTTGCTGGAGGCTTAGGTGACAGCTGTGCTTTGCCACACGTGCCCTGGGTGCAGGGGTCGGCGGGCCAGTGCCCGGCTTTGTAACCTCAGCGGTCCTCGTGGTTAGGGAAAGGAAGGGGTGTTGGAAACCAGAGCCCAGCTTGCTGCCAGCTCAGACTGCATTTCATTGTTACGGGATGGATGTGCTACTACTCACTTATAGCATAGCTCCTTCATCCACTCGCTGAACAGATCATTTTCATTCACTCCAAAAAAAATCCAGGGTTTTCATTCTGGACTGTAGAGTTGGATCTGGTTTCGTGAACTATTGATTTTTATTTTTCTCTCTGAAGCACCGGGACACAAACCACTTCTCCCAAGTTTTAGAACCAGCCCAAAGTGCCAAATTTTAGTGGTTTCCACGTGGAGGGAGCTGCCTGGAGCACCGGTGTGCTGCTGGGGGGCGAAGGACAGACCAGGGTCTTCCTCTCCTTCCCAGTGCCATCCTCTGTGTCTCACCAATCACTTCATGTTCCCGAGCCCCTTTCTGCTCCAGTTCCACCTGCTGCCTACAGCTGACATTGCTTTCTCCTGTTCTGAAACGCTCCGAGTCGGTGTTGGATCTGTGTAGTTCTGCTCAGTGGTAAAACCTTTCGGTGGTAAGAGTCAGGAGTTTTTCAGCTCCGTGGGACCTGCTGCTGCTTTCAAACTGTGCTGGAAGGGCGGACGGCACTGCGTCCCAATGCGTCCCCCTGCTTCCCACCTCGCCCACCAGGTGGAAAAGTGCTCTGCGTGACTGCCAGGTCGCTGCCGCAGCGGTTTGGTGACGGCACAGTTCCTTCTGTTCCTGCTTTTCTGTTGTACCTTAATGAAGTGGTCTTTTCCTGTGAAGGTAGTGGGCTCGTACCAGGTGTTTCTGCGATCCCTGCAGGACTCAGGTGGAGCCTTCAGGTGTACGGGTGCTCCCTTCACAGCCCCGTCAGCAGCAGGAGGAGGAATGGCTGCGGACAGGCTCCGTCGAGAGCATCGGCCCGGCTGGCACACGCAAAGGCCACGTTCCACGGAGCCCGTTTGGTTAAAATCCTTGTAATAAAGGCGACTCGTGGCTGGTGCACCGAGGTCCTGCTGCAGCTGGGATGGCTATTTGCACTTTGTTGTATTGCACTGCACAAAAATACTTCCTGCTACCTCGGTCTTCATCATTTTTTAGGGATTTTTGTGTGCGTTTCGCTGGTGGCAGTGCTGAGCGAGCGGCTTGTGGCCGTGTGTTGGTACTGAGGAGCTCTATGGGGCTGGGGCAGCCGTCTGCGGGGTTTATTTGTGGGGACGGTTCGTTTTGGGCTCGGCAGGTCCTGCTCCCTGCTGCATTTATTGTCCCACAGCTCCTTGGTGGGAGATGGCGGGGCAGAAGCTGCTGACTTTATTAACTGCTCAAAACAGGACGCTGAATCACATCCTGGCGAGGCTGCAGCATCCTGCCTTAGCGTGCTCCATACAATGGGGAGGCAAATTCACAGGCTCGTGACCCTCGGCTGCTCGCTGGCCGGTAGGTGTGGCCGTGGAAGCCGCTGGAGATATAATTAGGCCTTTACATCTCGCGGTGGGTTGTGTGGGGACGTTCAAAGAGCGGGGAGCTGAGGAAGCGTGCACTTATTTGACACTTATTGAAGGCCTGGCCTTTCCAGGAAACTGTTGCTGACTTGAAGTTGAGCAACGCGATGAGTTTACTTGGCTGTAGGTAGGGTAACAGCAGGAGGCCTGCCAGTTTGCAGATGTGGTGATCAGACCGTTCAGGAATTGTATATAAAGCTTTTTCCTTTTTTTTTTTTTTTTTTTTTTTCCTAAAGCCTCAGCAGTTTAAGGGGAAAAAATACCACTGGCCCTGTTATCAAAGGTACTGGCTTTGTGCTGAATGTTGTTTTTTTTTCTCCTGGAAAAGGCCAGTGTGGTTTCTGTTTATTTAGGCGTTAAAGAGACGGGTCAGAAAAATATTTTGGTTCCACATGCCTCTTGATTTTTAAATACCTTAATCTTTGATAATCGGTTGCCAAGATCCGTGAGTCAAGGATTTCTCATACAAATCAGAGCTGTGGCCAGCCTGACAAGTGTAAGATGTTTTCAGAGGATGTGAAGTGCACAGGACACCAAGGTTTGAGGGGCTCCAGTTGGCACAGCTGAGCCTCCCATGCACCCTCTTTGTTTGTTTGGCAGAAACTGCTAGTTCTTGAGTTACAAACCTGCCAGCACCGCACCGGCTCACCTATGCTTCCCGAGGAAATCCACGCTGCAAGAATCAGAAATGAAGGCAGCTGCAGGGGGATGCACGGTGATGTGCTGCTGACAGCTGGGCAGAAAACCTCTGGAGCTTAGCATCGGGGGCCAAGGCATCCAGAAAGGCAGGGAATGGCACGAAATCTCCCATTAGGTTTTCTGGAAGGCTGCCAGGTTGCTTGTTTGCCGTCACTTCCAACGCTGACATCCACACGGAGACTGCTGCCTGGGGGGCTGCTCGCACTGCCTGCGTGTGGGCATCTGCAGAACTTTTTGGGCCGTGGCTCTCTGCTTCTCCGTGCAACACCGATTTTAAAAGGTGGCCAAGTTTGGAGGGGAGGCGAAAAAGATGAATACTCTTAAGGTTTTACCAAGCCTTTTCCTTCTGGAGGTAGCTTTGCCCCTGGCTGGCAGCCTCCTTGCTTTCTGGGGTGCTCCTCATCATGGGGTGCTAGCTGTGCACACTCGGGGGAGCTGGGGAGGCTGGCTGCCTCTAGCTAAACACTAGAGGGGGTGTCTGGATTGAGCTAGAACTTCTTGACCTGCTTTTACCCTGTGTGATCCGCTGAGATTTATTTTATTTTATTTTTACGCATTACCAATGTGTCAAGTACTCCCTGGTCTGTGCTGCCTTTTTTGGAGTCATTCTGAAACCCAGCGGCTAAGCTATTTTTTGGGTTGCTGCGCCACTGTTGCCTGTAGAGTTTTCAGCCCTGCTTCCCATCCCGTTGCCTGTGTCCTGGCTGACCTCCGCTCGCTCCGTTTGGAAGCTGCGTTCTTCATCCTTGAATCTATTATTCACCTTCCTTTTCTTTTCCAGCCGTGCCGTTGGAGAGCTTCCACTTGTTTCTCTCGCCCGTCTCCGGGCGACGCTGCTGAGTGGGTGAAGTAGGGTGACTTAATAAAATAGTTTGAAGGATTAAAACAATGAGCTGACAGGAGGAATGAGGAGGAATGCAGGAGGATCGGTGGATGTGCCGACAGCTCGGCTGGGGATGAGGATGGACGGGGGCAGGATCAGCTCCTCCCTGCGGAGCTGGAGGCTCTGCCACAGATGCACCAGCCACAGTAGCTGGGATATTTGGGTGCTCCTCTTGCGCTTCCCTGCACCGTTTGCTCTCTCCTAGCATCGCGTGGGGGCAATCACAGCCACCCATGGGTCCCAGCAAAAAGCCCTTTCCCAGGAGCAAAAGAAAGGTTTATTTATTGCAGTTGTGCCGGCTGAGGTTTGTAGAGGATCCGGCCCCGGCCTCGTGAGGCCGTGGCTATCGCAGAAATGACATCATGTTTCAGTGGGAATCTCAGAAATGCTCACTGCAATCTGAAGCTCCAAGTCCATCACATAGCTGGATGATGCTGTGATCAGCCTTGTGCCTTTTTGAACTCTGCGATTAACGGGATGAGCAAAAAGGATTTATTTTTTCCTTGTGAAACAATCCCTTATTTTATTTGGCCTTTCACCATCAAGTACTAGGGATTCCTAGAATTTTCTCTTTCCTGGCCGTTTGGGAGTTGTTCTGCTCGCTTATTTTGCGCAAGTCTCTGCTGGAACGGGGAGCGAGCCTGCTAATTTGTTTGCTTCCCTCTCTCTTGGACGGGGCTCCAGCAATTTATCCGGGTCACGCTCTGCACCACAGCCACTTGATGTGCCGGGATGGAGCCGGGGTGGGGATGGAGCCGGGGTGTCCATGGCCCTTTCTGCACCCTGCAGAGTGCCACAGCCACCGTCTGCCCGCCTTGCCTCTGCGCGGGGCCGGGACGAAGGCAGCCAGAGCGCCCTGCGTGCACGGGGTGGGCAGCAGCGGCTGGAGGCACATCATTAGCAGTCTATTTATGTTAGGAAATTAGCTTTTGTGGGCTTCATGATTGATTTCATTTTTCTCTTTCCTCTTTGTGCCGGAGGAGAGTTTGTATCTGGCGCTGTGAATGGCCTGCAGTGTCTCAAACCCTTCTCAGCATTCTTGCGCTGTGAATGTGGCCCACGCCTTGCAGCCAAACAATGCATGCTCAGACTCTCCTTTTGTTGCTGCAGCGCTAGAAACATGAGGGGGAAGCCCGCTGGGTCTTCCTGCCAGCCCCACTGTCCCCAAGATGGATGGGGAGATGCTTGCCCCAGCTGTGAGGGCTGCTGCCCTGGGTCCCCCTGGCGACCCGTTGGTGTCCCAGCTGCCCTGTGGGACATGGAGATGTTCCCCGTGTGTCCGAAGGAGCTTCGGACCTTGCTGTGGTTCGCAGCCGACGGTTTGGGTTTCTTCTTGGAGTGACTTGTCTTCAGCTCGGGAAGGCCGAGAGCAGGGACTCTATAACCCATCAGAGCCGTGCCCTGACATAGCCACAAGTGTGAAAGGAGCTTTCACGCCTCACATGTTTTGTAATAAAACAGTATTTCAGAAGACAAACGTTTCCAAAAGTTCCCTTGAAGGCAGCTGCCTCAACTCAAGGTGCATCGGGGAGATCTCGGCAGAGGTCGAGCTCCGCAAGGCGACGATGCTGGCAGTGCTCCCTGGTGTCTGGAGGTGTGCTGGGCACTTCTGGCTCGCACCACAGGGCAGTTGGTGAAGGAATCACAAAACCTCCTCACATCTGCAGCAGAGCCTTGTTTTAACACTGGGTTTGGTATGCTCAGGCTGGGTCTTTCCCTGCCATGCTGTACGGGGAGCGCTCTGCTTGGCCCGGGCCGTGTGGAGCGAGCATGGCGGTGCCACCAGCCGTGTTGGCAGCGGTGACTCCATGGTGCTTTATCTCATCTCATTGTGGCCCTGGGTTCTCTGTGACTGCTGCGTGACACGGAGCAAAGGCCGTTTGGAAAGACACAAAGTACTTTTATTAAAAGCGTGAGAAATGACCTGCTGCTGCCTCGGAAGGCTCCCGTTCTGTTTCTCAGGTTTTACAGTAGTGCCTCAGCAAGCAGCTTTGAAGTTAATTTTTCCCTGGCGCTGTTTGGTGTTGCTCAGACCCCTTCCGAAGGCCCCTTTCGGTCAGGAAGCGCTATCTGCTGCGTCTCCTGTCAAGCCAAAGCCAGCAGCCAGCGTGCTCCGGTTGTTGCCCTGCCTTGGGAAGCAGGGACATGCAGCTGCTGCTTTGTCTTCCTGCTCCGTGTCGCCCCAAATCTTCCCTTCCATCCGATGTGCTGGTCTCCAGTTCGGTTTATGTCGCTGTTTTGGTGTGGCTGTGTGACTGCCCTCAGCACTTACAGCCTGTCCTAACGCCACGCCGGGCCTGTGCTGTGGGAGCAGCCTGGGGCCGGGCCCGGTTCTGTGCTCGGGGCCTTCAGGGCTGCTTCGTGTCCTTGCACAACTGCTTGGAGCTGCTGGGCTTCCCCCAGACTGAGCAGAAAATGGTGGCTTGGGGGGATTTGTTCTCCTCCCCCGTACCTGAAAAGCTGTGGCAAAGGGAAATGTTCTTAATTTGGTGGTGCTTGGGAGACCTGCTGTTTGTGTAACGTGTAGGCAGCGCGTGAGGAGCACGACTGCTGCTACCCGCTGCACTGATGGATGCCGAAAGTAATTGTGCTGGGGCAGGAGGTTGTGCCTGCCCTAACGCTGCTGCTCGGGGAGCCGGCTGTCAGAGGAGCCCAGAGGCAATCTCTGTCCCCAGAGAGCTGCTGCTCAGCCCTGATGGATGACCTCCTCTGCCCCCACACCCCATGTACGTTCTGTTCCATTAATGAGGGGGAAATTAAGGAACTTAATTTGACAAAGATTTAGTGGCAGGAGAGCATGGCGTGGCCCTGTGCCTAGGCAAGGCTCCGTTACACAGCTGTGCTGCGACAGAGCACGGCACCCGAACTGTGCAGGCACAGCACAGGTCAACGGAGAAGGACTGCTGCAGATGGAAGGTTAAACAGAAGCAGAGAAAGCTCCCCGTGTGAGCAGGTCCTTTGAAAGGACATCTGGAATAGTGTCTGAGAGAGGGCGACTGAGCTTACAGGTAGTATCCAGCTAGAGGAACGCTCCAGTAGCTGAAGCAAACCCCAAGGTAGGTGCCTTGCTCCCCTGGTGGGGCACGAGCAGATCCCAACAGCGGTTGTGATCAGCAGCAAATGCAAAGGTAACGAGTTCGTTACAGCTCCAGGAACAGGAAGGGGAATTGCAGGTGTGGTGATGAGACGGGCTGCTCAGGCATCATGCATACAGGGCAGTTCGGGGAGCAGCGGGGTGCCTGGGCAGCACACCGTGTTTCTGTGTTCTGCCTGTCTTAGTTCAATATTTTAATTCCCAGACTAGTAAGAGGCTGCTGAATCATCCCTAGGCTTGGCTGAGCCTTCCTGCTGAAAGCGGTGTTCTCCGTGCTAACATCTGTGTACGGATGTTTATTTTGGGATGAAACGAGTTAAGTAGCTATAAGATACACCAGCAGAGTGTTTTCTTGTATCCCTCAGTGCGTGATGGTGATTACGTATTCTGTGAGATTTCCCATTGAAGCAGGGAACTCAAATACCCAAGGCATACAAGTTTTATTCCTGGGACATACCACAGCCTAAGCCACAACAGCAAAGCAAGCTGCATAGGGAAAATTGTTCCGTAACTGGCAACTGGCTTCCAGCTCGGTCTGTCCATCCGGTAGCTCGAGCAGCTCTGCCTCTTGTTCCGAATCCCAGTGTTTTTTACCAGACTGCTTGTTTGCCTTTGCGGACCCAGGGAGCGGCATTTTGAAATGATTAAAAGGCACTGCCTATTGTGTTCTTAAGCAACTTGAAATGTGACTGATGTGTGTTGCAGCCACGTTCTTCTGGAGTTTTCCCAAAGGGGAAGAAA
The DNA here is from genome assembly GCF_011077185.1 of Oxyura jamaicensis. NCBI lineage: Eukaryota > Metazoa > Chordata > Aves > Anseriformes > Anatidae > Oxyura > Oxyura jamaicensis. Next base: position 1,685,212 of record NC_048907.1, read on the forward strand.
TATTTCCTTTTAAAGCTGAGCAGCGCAGAGCCAGCGGATGGGGCGAGGGACAGTGAAGTCAGGAGGTGCTGGACCGTGTCTTGGCGATGCTGTGGCCTCTCCTTGCCCAGCTCCAGGTGCAGAAGGGCTTCTGCTTTATGGACAGCGAAGAAATGTAGCTGTCAGTACCCTCCTGCTCACACGTGGCTCTCCCAGGTGCCTGTAAGAGTAAGACTTTACCCCCCTTAGGGGCTGGTGTGGTCCCGCTGAGATAGCACCATGTCCCAGGCCATGATGAACCCCCTGGGCTTGGCATTTATTTGGGAGCCAAAAGGGCCTCCTGGGAAGTAACTGTGCTGGTCAGGATTCCTGGAAGGGCATCCAGGGAATCGGCGGTTTTTGTTGTGCATGCCAGTGGGGCAGGGTAAAGGTGGAACAGAGAGCTGCTTCTTCCTCCGTCGAGACTGGTGGTGCTTGGGGAGCGCCAACGTGTCATCGTGGTTTGTGGCTGGAGAAGGAACTAGTCAGGGGTCTGTAAGAAACAAGTCTCCAGTGAATTCGGTGATAGCCAGCCACTAACAGATAAATACCGAGCCACCTGAAAGAGTTTCTTGTTGGGTAGGAGCTCGGTACCGCCTGAGTCACCGCGACGCGGCACACCGAGATGCACCGTAAGTGAAGAAGTATTTTAATTTGGCAGCCAATTCCTTTGTCACATATACATTACAGCGCTGGCACGCAGGGCTTTAATTGTAAACCACAATCAGGCAGCAGTCAAAATGATGCTTTTCATCCCGTCCCGTCCAAGTGATCACAGACCTTCCAGAGCACCAGGCTCTTGCGCTGCATCGAGCTCAGAGCATGCGAGAGGAAACAAACAAACAACACCAGCCTGTAGGAGGGAAGTGATTAGACGAGCTTCAGCTGTTTTTTTCCCCTCCTGAATGGCCTTCTTTCATCAGGATATGTTAGGACAAGTGCTTTTTCAAGCCAGGATATCAGTGGAAGACACAGTGTTCCGTAAAAGTCATCCAGTTCCTGGGGTAGCATCAACAGACGCGATTTCTCTGCTCCGCACAGAATATACGATCAACCTTTTCTTTTTCTGTTTTTCTTTTTTTTTTTTTTTTTTTTTATGGGTTTAGAAGCGAAAGGATGTGAGCTTTACGGCTAGTTATGAATCTTTTCGAATTTACTGACTTCTGTCTGACTCTTGGGCCGGCACAATGCTTCTGCTGTTCAAAGAAAACCAGTCCAAATTAGTATGTATAAACCACTCGTTTTTATGCTGCTAACAAACGCCGCTTACTTGGGCATTTATCACTGCTGCTGGGGGTCAGACGCGGGGGGTGTTCTCTAACGCTAGTATTTTTTCTGTTCTTTGGGAGCTTTTTAAAAAGCTGGAGTTTCGATGTTTACTGGGACTGCAGGATTTAAGTGTTTTTGTTTTTAAACTGGGTTGGAATATTGTGTCTTGCCTTTTTCTCGCTTTGATTTTGCTAGCTGTCTTTTGGAGCCGTTGTATGAAGTGACTGAGGGTGGTGAAGTGCTCCTGGAGCAGAGATAAGGGACAGTGTCGGGTAACAAAACCCCAGCCTTGGGTGCGCTGCCTCTCCCTACAGCCCCATGCTGGTCCCCTCCAAACTGGGGGAAATCGGGGGAAATCGGGGAGCACAGGTGGGGCTGGGGAAGTCCAAGCAGTCTGACCTAAGGAAAGCTGCTTTTTGTAAGGTTTGTGTGTGTTTTAGGAAACAACTTTTAGATCAGAAAAGAAATCTTGTTCTCAGTTGTTTCTTTAGCTTTGCTTTCCAGTTCATTTCCATGCAGATACATGCGTGGTAGCAAAAAACAAATGCCGTGTGGATTGTCTTTTTCCTGCTTTTTCTGCTCCTGCAGCACAGCTTTCTCACTTGCCTACAACTGGGAATAATCTGCTTCACTGGAGAAGATTTCCTGCCTGCAATGAAGGCGAATGTCAGGCCAGATGAACTGCTGGAGCAGGCGTTACCGATGCCTTTGGGAAGGAGTCCTGTTCTCGTCCGCGTTTCGTCCTGCTGTAGCAGTCTCAGCCAGCATTCCCTAGGGATCAAAGAACAGCCTTGGGGATATTTTTCCATTTTCCCAGCAAAGTGTTTCCTAAAATTCTTGAGACAGAAATGCTGTGAATGATTTCCTTGTGCGTTATCTGACCGCTCCTTTCCTCTTTGCTGAAAAACCAGCTGAGTACGCGTGAGGCTGCTATCTGGCTGAATATCCTATACATTGTGGTGGTGTCACTGCTGGTATGTAACTCCCGGCCTTTTTTTTTTTTTAACGCTTTCCTGTTAGATCTGGGGGCAGAAGGAAACAAGACTCTTCCTGGCCCGCTTATGGAGCCAACTAATATTTGTCTGCAGCAGTTCTTGCCGTTGGTGTGTGCCGGGCAGGTCAGAGCCGGGGTTTGGGATCGCGAGCAGGCTGCGGGGCTGGCGTTGAGGCACAGCTCGCTGGTGAGCCGAGCGGTGAGTGCCAGGATGCTGTGGGAGTGTAAAAGGAGGAAAGCTGGTTTTAATTAGTGCGCTTGTCCTGCTGGCACTTTATTGGTCTGATATACGGCTTACGGAGCCTGGAACTTAGGCTAAAATTTTAGGTTGCTTTTTAAGATTGACAGAAATATAAAATTTAAACCTGATCCTGCTTGAAGGTTTGGTTGAAAAATCTGGGAACCTTGGCTCTGTTTCAGAGGAGAGAGGAGCTGAACTTTCAGCAGAAGCTGAAAAGGCATGAAATTGATGTCTGTCTCCCAAAAACACTGGAGTAGATTGGAGCGTTAGTGCTAACCTCTACCCAGAGGCAAAGACCCGAGATAAAGCACGGAACCGAGGAGTGCTGGGAGCAGAACCTCCTGTGGGATCACTTTCTGTAGCATAAATAACTCCCGGGCAGCACAGGCTCGTAATGGGGCATTTATATTTAGTTGATAGCAGACAGTAATTAACGGCGATCTATGTTTGGAAGTGCAGGACAGCAGAAAATTGAGCTTTGTAACGAGGAATGCCTCTTGTGATGGTCGTTGCCTGATGTTTTGAGTGGGGTAGGAAATGCCGTGTAAGCAGTTACTGTGGCAACTAAAAGGTAGCTTAGTAGATGTTGATTTCCAGCCTTGTGGGAAATGCTAACTTTACCACTGATGTCCGAGTCTATTTCTGAAACGCTCCGGGTGCATTGTGGTACTGTGTAATTAGGCTTGTGCCGGGTCTTACTGTAACTGCTGGTTTTGTTCAGCCTCCTCGTTAGCTGTGTTCTCGGGCCTGTGTTGCAGTTGACTCTGGCAATACAGTTTACATGTGCAGGCGTTGTGACCTCCCTTCTTATCAGCAGCGTTTCTCCAGCTGGCTGTATCTAGCCAGAGCAGAGCAAAGCCTTTGCTGTTGTGTCTGTTGCTTTTTCCCCTGAAGTTTCAGGGCAGCTCTTTCTCTTGAGCTGTACAGGCTTCATCTCCCCTCCCTTTCCCTGTAAACCTACAGACAATTTATGGTTGCATGTTCTTGTTTTTGCATTCCAGAGAAATTTTGAGAACTGGAATTAGTAGGCACTGGTTGACTCGGAACCTGATCTTAAGTCATTTCACAGGTCTAAGCCTGTAAAAGGCCTTTCCCGCTACTGTTTTTAAGTTGCAGAATTTGATTATCAAGTGATAAAGTCGTTTCCAGTTCGTGACAGCTCAGGCAAGTATCTCCTCCGATGGCCAAGTAATAAAATGTTGCTGGAAAATGACACAACGCTTCATGAATAATCCTGGAGCCATGCCTCGCAAGTGGCAGGATCAGCCTTTGGGAACAGCTTCTCGTGGCAAAATCCTACTGTGTTTTAATGAGGAGAAGCCCTTCCTTCCCCAGGCGTACGGACTCGAGCACACACTTTGCTGGTACTTCCTTTCCTGACTTCCTCTGTCGTTTGTTTTCCAGCCTCAGCGAGAGCTTTTTCATGGTGAAAGGAGCAGCCCTTTTCTTACAACAAGGAAACAGTTCGCAGGGCCAGCGAAGCCTCCAGCATCCTCACAAACATGCAGGTAGTGGATGAAATCGCACCGAATTTCTGCTCCCTCGCGCTTTGCTGCTCATCTCGTCCCCGCTGACAGGCTAATAGCAGGCGTGGGAGGCTGGATGACTCCTCTGACTGTCACCGGGGGCCTTGTACAACCTGCTGAGGAAAACCAGGTTTTCAGCCCACTTGATTTGAATGGGAACATATGATTATTGTGTCTTTGTTTAAACTTTTGTCGCCGTCTTGGAAGGGTAACTGGAGTAGAAGTGTATTCTCTGCAGACATTATGGCATTCAGCACGGCGTTCTGTAGCCAGGGAAGCCTTCTGAGCCAGAGCCTGTGCTGAGTATGTACCCCTGTCTTCTGCAGCCTCAGATAAAGAAATGTCACTTGCTTCTGCTTCAGTGGGTTGATCTTTGCCTTCTTTGGCCCGTGGGGAGGCAAATGCAATGGGCTGTCACAGGGCTTGGGTTAAGAAAGGTGGGTCCTGCCCGCCCTGTATTTTTATGCCTTCTGCTCTTGATGGGCTTGGAATAAGTGATTACTAGGAAAGAAGGAATAAAACCATCGGGGCATTTTGAGTGCAGGAGCGTGTGGGAAAGGCACAGTGTGGTACTGTGTGTCTGCTGCTTAGTAAACACTCCAAGCACAAAGAGGCTGTTTGAATGCCAAGCTTGGCTTTGGGTGTCTTTGATTGTCAGCAATTTCATATCCCCAGCAAACATCCTACGGACGGCATTTTATCTTGCATGGAAAGTTATGAGTGCCTTACCGAGTTATTAGATGTGAACTTGTTTTGTTTTCTTGTAGATCCTTTGTTCTTTTTACTTGCTTTCACTGAACAGAAATGTACCCACTGCCTTAGTCTAAGTGACTTGTGGCATGAACAGTCCTTTATTTGAGACAGAAGGGATCGCCCGAATCGGGCCCCTCTTGCAGCCCTTCCTCCCCAGAAGTTTCTCCTGTTCAGATATGCCCTCCATAAGGCCCCGTCTCCTTTGTTCCTTTTATAATTGGAATTGTTCCTTCTGCCTCTTCCTCCCCTGTCCTCGGGGCACGTAACTTTGTCTTCCGTGTGATGCTGTAAATGGCAGTGTCATCATTTATGCCCCTCAGAGGTGGTCTCTGGATTTGGTAGCCCCCAAATACCACACAGCCAGGTAACACTGCTCCAAGCAGCTCGCTTCTGTTAGAATTCTCTGGGACAGCAAAGTTAATTGGCCTGCCTTAAATGTTTTTGTTTGCTTGTTTTCACTTAAATGTCCAATTTCATTAAAAGCCCAGGCTATGCCTGTTCTTAGCGCAACAAGTTGGAGACCCCCGATGATTTCCCTGCTCTCTCTGCAGGTGACTTGCCCCAGCACCTCCAGGTGATGATCAACCTCCTTCGCTGTGAGGATAGGATCAAACTGGTAAGAACAGATGCATTTGTCTGCCCTTCTTTCTGTTGGAAGCATTGGGAACAGACCTCTGTGGGGTCACAAAAAGCATTGGCAAAGCCTGTGTTAATTATCCCCTCTAGCATGGCTAACATCTAACATGTTTCAGGAAGCCTCTGAGCTTGTCTCTGTTTCTTTGTTCAGTGCGTTTACCAACTTTTGGGCATGATTACACCTAAAAAATACTGGTCAGCATGAATGTAATAATTATCCGAAAGCTGGTTTGCAGAGCTTGATTTTTTTTTTTTTCCTAGGCTGTCCGTTTGGAAAGTGTGTGGACAGACAGAGTCCGGTACATGGTGGTTGTATACAGCAACGGGCGGCAGGACACAGAAGAGAATATTTTGCTGGGTGTGGATTTCTCCAGCAAGGAGAGGTATGTCTAAGGCAAGGCTTGGCTTGGAAATCGGGCAGGCTGGGTTCTATGGAAAGCTTGTCAACAACAAACTGTCCTGAGCAGTTAATTTTCACTTATCTGCATACTCTATCAAGAAAAGAAACACAGTTGTTATTTTTTCTGACCATTGTGAGGGTGAGAGGGTCCTCTTTGTTCCAGAAAGCTTTCAGTCTCCTTAGAACCTCTGGGCTCTCTCCGTGGTTGTGGGCAAAGCATTTACTTGTAATCCATCTGTAGGGCTGTGGTATTTACCTCATCTGTGGTAGTTTGCTGTCTCCTCGCTACAAAACCCTTCTGCAGACACGTTTGCAAAACTGGAACTTATTTGATCCATCGGACTTCAAGTCTGGTGATGGCATGATGCAATGGAACTGTTCAGGGAAGGTTTGTTGCCAAATAGCCTCAACAGCAATACTGCAAAAGCACCTCCAAAACCAACAAACAAATGTGTCAGTAATGAGCTGTTCCCTTTGTCTAACTGATAAGAGCTCAGAATATTTTGAAAGGCAAATAAAACATTTAGTTACTGCAGACCCTCTCACATCATTCCAGTTATAGGTGAGTAAACCAAGGCAGAAAAGTTCTTGGCTCGGAGAGGTGGGGCTGCTTTGGCAGAGCTGGAGTTAGAAGTCAGAGCTTCCAGACTGTTGTTTCTGTTCTCCGGTGATTTAGCACGCTGCCATGTTGTGCTGAGGTGGGACTTTTGTTTTCTTTCTGGGAAACCTCGGAGGAATTAAGTGGAAGGAGGGAGCTTCTGCACTGCAGTGAGTCCTGGCGGTAAACTCCTAGCAGTGTCTTCCGAAGAAGATGATTGTCACCGGCTTTGATGCCGCTTCTGTGTCTGCTGTTAATTACTGCTGTTGGCACTGGGGAGGAAATTCGAATGCAGCGTTCCCTTATGGCACACTTAGCGTGTACAGCGGGGAGTGTTGGCCACCTCCTCTCCAAGTCCGGGGTGACCTGCCAGTAGCTTGCTCCTGGTGGTGATTGGACGAGAGGAAAGATGGAAAAATCCTGACAAAAGGTGAAGTTAGCTGCTTTTTCAGTTAGTTTCCCCTGAAAGCTGGAGGTTGTGTAAATTAAGGAAAAGTTTCATGCATAAAGAAGTCTCTTGGCATCGGTGACTTTTATTGAGGGACTGCGTGGCTCCATGTTGGGGATGAAATGTCACTGCTCAGCTGTAAGTGTTCTGACTGCTGACAGTTTGACTAGTCAGGCGCTTTTGTGGGGTTTATTCCTTCTACATGTGTTTAATAGAAAACATTTTTCCTCGCAGAGCTCTAGAGTGCACATTGTCCACACGTGTGTTCAGACTGGCCTGTCAAAGCCTTTGATCTGCTGCAGAAAGTGGCTGAAGGCTTTAAAAAAAAAAAAGAAAGAAAGAATAAAACAAACCTGTACTCTTTGCGAACTGTCTGTGTGCATCTTGATTTCCTTTAAAACTTTAATATCTCAGCAGCTTAATTATTTAGCAGTTGAAAGTTACTGCCCCCCATTACAGTACAGCTTTCCTGCCAGATTGCATCTCTGAAATAAAAGTGCTCTTTTGGGTTAGGTATACTCATAAAATCCTTTTTGTCTCTTCTACCAGCCAAAGCGATGAAGTGCAAACTGAACACACAATCCTTTGAAAGGCCCCCAGGGTCCTCTTTGGAAAGGGCAGGCGGCTGCTCTGCCACCTACCAAGGCTTGCTTTCTGCCTCGCTGCAGCCCGAATCTCTGCAGCCAGATCGCTGGGATCTGCCTTTATATCCTGCTAGGGAACTTCCCTGCACCGAGCTTAAGGGGGTGATGAGCTTATGAGCAGGAAAGGTGATGGGGAAATACTGCAGTGCTTCCTGGCAGGCTGTGTGGGGGAAGAGAGGAGCTGGGATTCTGACTTCTGGCTCTCCAGCTCAGCAGAGCAATCAGCACGCTAATGGCAGAGTAGACCTTTAGACTTCAGTTGCTGGTCTCTGTGTGTGTTGTGCATTTGATGGCCTACGATGTTACGAGGAATTACTAGAGCAAGGCTTGAGGATTTTAAAAATTAACGAGTATTAATAATTGAGGATATTGGCATGACCGCATTGTGGCCTATATTTAACATCCTTAACATTTCTCTTCCAGTAAAAGCTGCACTATAGGAATGGTTCTTCGGCTGTGGAGCGATACTAAAATCCATCTTGATGGTGATGGGTAAGAAACCACATTAAAAGGATAGATGTGAATGTCTTTCCCTTCTGGGGGCTGCTTTAGGAGAGATTCTCTATCACTGTGCAAATGAAGTTCCAATTCTGAACTCATATCTGCAGGTTTTTTATTCAGACACTGAGGGCTTTTTGCCCTCAGACTGCTCAGTGGAACCTGTAATACCCAGGAAATGCTTTCTGAAATCTTGCTCAAAGGGTGGAGCTCCCATTCCTGGCAGCGTACAGCAGGGAAAGGTGTCCACTTGCCATTTTGGGGGGGGGAAGATGCTGGAAAATCAGTGATAGAAATTCTCATCCTTGATTTTTTTTGAGTGCTCCTGTAGCTGTCTTGCATTAGCTGTTTGTAGAGCGCAGCTTGAGATGCAGAGAAGAGCAGTTTGTGACTGTTTTTTCCCCTCTCTTTCAGTGGCTTCAGCGTGAGCACTGCAGGGAGAATGCACATCTTCAAGCCAGTGTCTGTGCAAGCCATGTGGTATGGATGCTAATTAGCTTTATTGAAAAAGAGACTCTCATTTCTGTGAATAAATTAAAAACAAATAAACTGCATTTTAGCATTCTCCGTAACTGGAATTTAGTGAGCTGAAGCAGAGATGCTGCTTCCCTGTGTCAGCTGGTAGCAATACTATAAAGGGACTCTGGGAGTACTGATCTGAGAACAGCATCTTCTCCTGCTTCTGTTTGGAGCAGCTGCATGCTGCTTAACACAAGGGTGATGGGAAGTGGCACTAATGAAATGTAGAAATGTGAAAGCCCAACCCGAATTCATCGGGCTGCAAACCCAGTCTTCCCTCCCCGTGCATACTTTTCTGTCTGGAGGAGTCTCACGACCCATTGCCAATCTGATGGCGTTTCCAGTTCTCTGCCTCGTTGCTGGGGCTCCTGCCGCGTGGAAACTTTCCGTGCCACTCTGCGATCGCGTTCACCTTTCAGCTCCTGTCACCCCTCCCATGTGCAGGGATTCCAAAACACTGAAGCAGAGAGGGCTGAATCAGCAGCGGCTGTGCCAGCGAATGCCTTCTTGAAGAGGCTGCTACCCTGCCCCAAACAGAACATGGCTCTTGGCCTGGGCGATGTGCTGGCTCCTGTCAGAGCCTCATGAGATCCTAGTCCTTGGGGCACCTGATAGGAAAAAGATGCAGAGGTAGAGAAGGGTGACGTGCTAGGGATGATTTGGTACAGAAACAGAAGAAACTCTTGTTCCTGTCACTTTTGAGCTCAGCCCCTCCTGTTGGCAATCTTAGATGTGGTTAATAGCTTCACTACAAGGACATCTTCAGAGCACAGCCTAAAAAAAAAATGAAAAAAGGAGGAGGGAATGAAGGAAAAAGTAATGGTAGAATTTACAAAAACAAATGACCCAATTTGGCCCTGTCCCCGGAGCGTGTCGGGGCCAAGAATGCTGGTAAATATGCATTTGACTCCTTGCTGAAGGTGGTCTGAAAATTGTCCGTATTCTTTATTTTTCTTGGGTCTGGCTTTACAAGTTAGCTAATGATTAGATCCCAGAGTGGCTTGTGCCTTGTGCTTGCCTGTTAATCAGGAGAAAATGTCAGCCTCTGCCTCAGCCCAGCTCTTAGAAGGCCTCCAAGGTGCCTTCTCTGAACTCTGATACAATAAAGCTGCTGCTCTCAGAAAGCAAACCGCAACAAGCGGTGGTGAAAATCTTTTCCCTCTGTGAAATGAGATCCTGGCTCTGTGTTTGTTGCTCACATCTGCACAAATTTGTTCTCCAAACTTGCAGGTCTGCTTTACAGATCCTCCATAAAGCCTGCGAAGTTGCGAGAAGGTACAACTACTTCCCAGGTGGGATGGCCTTGGTCTGGGCCACGTACTACGAAAGCTGCATCAGCTCCGACCAGAGCTGCATCAACGAGTGGAATGCAATGCAGGACCTGGAGTCCACCCGCCCCGACTCTCCAGCGCTGTTTGTTGACAAGTCAGTTCTCAATTTTATTATTTTATTAGAAAAAGTTGGCCTGGCTCACAAAAGAAATCTCACCTTCTCCCTTTTGTTCCTCCTTTCAATTGATAAATATCTTCAAGTGTTTTTCTTCCATGATTCTGGTCAAGTTGCTTTTCATGCAAGCCCTTCCCACCGTCCCTCTGTCCTGTACAAGTTGCGTCGTCTCTGGAGAGCACGTTTACTGCTCAGGAAGGAGACCTCCTCTCTGCTTACTTTCCAGGCCAACTGAAAGGGAACGAACAGAACGGCTCATTAAAGCCAAACTCCGGAGCATCATGATGAGCAAAGATCTGGAAAACGTGACTTCGAAGGAGGTAAATATAAAAATTCCTGCTACCGAATCCTTCCTGCTAGGCTTCTTTTCCAAGGAGTGCTGTACTGACAGAGGCACCAGCTGACTGACTCCTCGCTGCATCCGTGTCAATTACACAAGCCAAGGTAGCACTCTCAAAAGATGCAGGTGGTGGGCTCAGCCCTCACCACTGAGCGTACACGGCTGTTTTAGATGAATATCCTGGACTTCATTTGCTCAGGGACAGCACAGAGCAAACGGTGCGCTAAAAACAGCGTCTTTATCTTTGCTGGCTTAATCTTAAGGTTTTATTTTCTTTGTTCCTGAACAAAGCCAGAGAGGCATACAGGCAAAACTTTATCCTCATCCTGAGCCTCTGGATGAGGAATCACAAGTCAAGGCTAAAAGCTTGGATCTGTCCCACAGGGTGATGTAAATGCCTGCATCTGCAGTGCAGGCATTCTCAGAGTAAATGGTAAGAGTTCTTTTTGGGTTCAATTTTTGTTTGTTTTGCAAGGAAGGCTGCTAAAATGCAGGGCTCTCCTTCCTAAAGCTTAGCACTGAAGGGTTTGGGTGCACTCTTGTGTAACAGCAGCATTACAAGTTGTAGGCGTAAGCTGAGAACTCGTCTGTCTGTTCATGTATTCTTAACTCTTGGTGCAGTCAGGATGGTATGATTTTTTTCCACCATTTTCCAAGGTGGGTTCAACAAAGTTGTGTTGCTTTGCGTTACGCCTTCTTGAAGCTGAGGTGCAGTGAAAGGACTGTACGTCTGTGTCAGGACACTTTGAAAAAGGGAGGCTTTAGAAAGCCTTCTCCTCAACAGTACTGCCACTGTTCACTTCTTGCTCCTAATGGGCTTCTTGTTTGTTTCTTAGTTATTCTCCGGGGTCTTTTTTTTTTATTATTATTTCAAGCTTTTTGTTAAGAAGCAGGTACCTCACAAATTCTGTTCTGTACGTGGATGTTATCTGAAGCTTTCTTTATGGATCTTAAATTTGTGGGCCTAAAATACTTGGAGAGATGCCACATCGTGAGATTCCTTGTCTCCAAAGGGTCAAATCCCTGCTGCTGTCTTTAATGAAGTATAGAAAAAGTACTTTGTAGAGGAGTGCCAATAAATGTTTCTATTGCACAGACGTGATTCTAGGTGGCATCCTTTGTTTTGTGCTCTGCAGATACGAAATGAGCTGGAGAAGCACATGAATTGCAACTTGAAAGAATTCAAGGAATTTATAGACAATGAAATGCTGCTTATCCTGGGTCAGATGGACAAACCGTCTCTGATTTTTGATCATTTGTATCTGGTAAGTTGCTGTCATAGGAGCTCCAGATGAGCTGGAGACTCAGTGGGAGTGAGCTGACAAGTCAGGGGGCTCAGGGGGATCTGGATTTGGTGTCGAGGCTGAATTGTGCAGTGTGAGCAAAAGATTACAGCCTGCTATCCAGCCCTCCGTGCGGAATACTCAAGGACTCTTACTGCTTGTAAAAGCAATGATTGTATTATTATGTTTCTATCAATGGAGGTCTTTCAAAATGAACGGAGGGATCTAGCTGTGGGCGCTGCCCTGTGTGACGGTTGGTTTTGGCTCTGATGAGGGCCACTGCATTGGTTTTCTCAGCCGAGCCTATCAAGTGGTGTGTGCGTGGCCAAAGCTCCATGAAGACTAATGCTGAAGGTGATGTGGGTGATGTGCTCCTGGGGTTTTACGCAAAAGGTGTGCGTTGTGTGTAATCTTTTGCCACTAGATGGTACTGCAAGCAAAACCAGGCGCTGCCATCTGGAACAAAGACGCTGGAGATGAGCACATTTGTGCCCATTATGCTTGGGTCACTTCTAGTTTGTTTTTCCTGGAGAGAGTCAGAGGAAATGCTGATGTTTGGGGGCAAAACCCTGCTTTTTTAAACCCTTTTTAGCTTTTCATTTTGTGGATGTGGTGAGATCCAAGGTAACCACCCCCAGAACTTTCAGGATTTGCCTCGCTTCTGATATAACTGTGATCGCAGTCACGCCACGTGTAATTACTTGTCTTTGTCTGCACAATTTGTCTCCGGTTAAAAATCCAGAGTGTCTGGGCCATAATGATGTGGGATGAACCGTCTCTGACTCTCATGTCATACAGGATTTTTTTCTGCACAGCCCCTGTGCCTTGTAGTCCTCAATTCTTCTGATTTCAGAGGGACTGGGAACTGTCCTTGTGCCACATTTGAGGATGAGCCTGGTGGGGCTGCTAAAGTAATCCAGGCAGCGTCCTGCACTCCCCACAGCGTCCTGAAACTGGTGTGCTAATTGTGCCCTTCAGGGGCTATCAGCAGTATTTCCATTGACAGCTAAGGAATTAATATTGCTGAGGCTGGGGCACTGCAGAATCTTAGAAAACGGGGAGGGTCTCAGGCTCCTTTGAGACGGGACTTACTGAAATGTGACTTACCCGTGGCTGTTGCAGGGGTCGGAGTGGAACGCCTCTAACCTGGAGGAGCTGCAGGGCTCGGGGTGAGTACCGCTCCTTTCAGGCTCTGAATCCTCCAGTCCTTTGGGTCCATTCCTAGCCACGTGGGTAACTTATCTTCGGGACCTTGATTAGGAAGTCTTTCCTAATCGTTTCCATCACAGGTGGAATGAAAATAACAAAACCTTTTATTTTTGAAGTGTATCAGGATCTCTGACACCCCACCCCCTTAGCAAGTAGCAGCCAAGTGTGCAATGGACACACGTAGTGCTGTGCTGGGCGTGAGTTCCCGCAGGCTGTGGAAGAGCAGTTACAGCGCTGCGTTTAGGAAAAACTCAATCGAAATGGAGCAGAACTTCCCGGGGATGAGCAAGCTCCGTCTCACCTGCCCAGACAGGCAGCTGCAGGGCTGTCTTTCACCACTCTCTCATCACCGCAGCGCTTCTTGGCGTGATTTACTTTCACGCTTTTTGGACGAGTAAGAGTTCTGCAGCGTATAAATATTTGCTGCTTGCCCAAGGCGTGCACCAACCCTGACATGAGAAACTGAAAACTATTGCTCAACAGCATGACTAAAAATGTTTTAGCTTGGAGTCCTTGGAAACAGATGTCTGAACATCTTTAAGCAAAGAAATCGACCAGCGTGTTAATCCTTCTGATCTGTGGCAAGGGTATCGTGACGTGCAGTGTCCAAAAGTCAAAGCTGGACGAATTCTGAGAGAAGCATCCTGTGCCCTTGTTTTGTCTGAATGGTGTAAAGTAATAAATTAATATGGGCATTCATTCTCCCAGGGCGCATCGTAAACCTTGCCGTAATACTTGGCAGGAATCAGGGGATACCATGTGGCTATTATTTCATATTTTTGGTCAGAAAGAAGAGAAAAGGTTGGTTTTGTAGCTAGAGCCTGCAGTTGAAACTTGTGATTCCTGGGTTCTGCTCCCAGCTTTTGCCCAAGTGAGCCACTTGCAGCTGTTGCACTTCTGGGATGCTGAAAGAGAAAGCGTGCAGCAAACAGCGGGGAGCCTTTGAGTAGGTTACGAAGCCCTGGCAGATGGGCTAAAATAAACTTCTCCCTCTCTTGCTGCGTTGAATGGGATGTGCTGGTAGTGAGAGATGAGTGACTGGGCAGGTCCTGCATGTCATGGGTGCGACTTGTGTTGTGGTCTGTCCTGGGGATCAGGATTAAGGCTGTAGGTAAAACCTTACAGCTCACGTGTTGTCAGGTTTCATGGACTTCATGTGAATTGGTTCCCCTTCCAGGACCACGGTGGTTTAACTCTAATTTTTGTTCTCCGCAGCATTGACTACATTCTGAATGTGACCAGGGAAATAGATAACTTTTTTCCTGGTTTGTTCGCCTATCACAACATCCGGGTGTACGACGAGGAGACCACAGACCTCCTGGCTCACTGGAACGAGGCGTATCACTTCATCAACAAGGCCAAGTAAGTGGGCTGGGAGACGTGGCTCGGTGCGAGAGCACGGCCGAGCCCCAGCCGAAACTGCTTCAGGTCTGGGTGACGAGAGTGACACCGTGCCCTGCGTGCTGGACCCTCCTGAAGCCACACCGCAGCCAAAGATGGCAATGGGGCCTTCGTGTCACATCTTTCCCAGGGGTTTTCTGTGTCCCTGGAGCTTCCGTGTTCTCTGTCTCTTCCGGCGCAGGCATTAACCCGCTCCTAGCCTACGGGTTTTATTTATTACTATTATTTTGTCTCGCTTCCAAAAGGAAACGAGGACATTTCCTCTGCTTGAGGTGTTCTGGAAATATTCCAACACATGTCCGTGTTGGACTAGCCCAAGAGATGGTGACAGAGCCCGCGAAACGTTGCTGGGCCTTTACACTCGGGTTGTTGCTGCTGATTCCTGTGTCCAAAGACTTGGGCAGGCAGGCAGGGGGCTTCGTGGTGGTCTCTGAAAAGGCGGCATGGCTGCGGCTGCCCTTCTCTACCTCTATTTTTCGGGAGCAAGGTTCTTCTCGTGGCCACCTCAGTCCAGAACATTTTTCACCCACCGAGCTAAGGCGTTAGGGTGGTCAGGAGGACAAAGCGCTGCCCCTCCACCACTGAAATGCTAACAACGGACACAGTGACCAGAAAGATGAGACACTGTCCTTTTTGTCCTGCAGGAAGAATCACTCCAAGTGCCTGGTGCACTGCAAGATGGGCGTGAGCCGGTCGGCATCTACTGTTATAGCTTATGCAATGAAGGAGTTTGGCTGGTCACTGGAAAAGGCTTACAATTATGTGAAGCAGAAACGCAGCATTGCAAGACCAAACGCAGGCTTCATGAGACAGCTTCTGGAATACGAAGGCATTTTAGACGCAAGGTAAGGCGACAGAACGAATGGAAAGGTGGCTTTCAGGAAATAAAAGGACCTGGCTGTAGGCAACACCTCTGGTGTTTGAGTATATCACAGAATATTAATGGAGTTCTGTGGATTTCTGTTCAGGCAGGAGGTTCCTCTGCCACGGAGCACAACGCGTGTTGCAATACAAAGACGGTGACAGAGCGAGCATGGTGGAGCAGTCTGAAGGCAGAACACTGTACAGAGGGGCTCCCCTTCGAAGGGCAGATGCAGGAGCTGGGGCTAATTGTGCTTTTCTAAACCTTTTCTATGCCAGGCCTCCGCGGATGGAAATTAGCTGTCTTCTAGGGAGATCTGCTCTGGTTTAATTCATTGAGGGTTTCTCTGCGCCTGGGAAGCGTGTTTGTGTTTCTCAGCAGCCAACGCTGTTCAGCAAAACATTGTTCTTGTTTTATGAGGCAGAACTGAGCTCAGGCAGTGTTGGAGGCACATCGTTCGCAGTTCTGGGTGACCGTGCCAATCATGAGGCCTTGTCACTGCAAGTGCTGTAGTATCTAATAAGGGTTTCTGCACGCTCGGCTTGGCCTCTGCTCTAGTGGGGAAAGAGGAGGGAAACTTTCACTCTGGTTCAGCAGAAACTGTGCCGTGAGATGTGGAGAGGTGTTGGTTTGGGGCATTTAGCGCTGGCAGACGTCTCTGTTCCCATCGTGTCTGTGGTGCAGGGCCCTGCCAGGAGTCTGCTGGGCCAAGGAGATGCTGGAGTAGGCAGGCGTGATGGGCGAAGGCCTGATTCTGGAGATGGCTTTGCCCAGGTGGGAATGCAGGGCTGCATTTGCCAGCCAGCCTGGCTGTTTGGGGCTGTGAATCTCCTCCGTGTGAAGAGAGGGAGGGATGCTCCTGCAGCCGAGCAGCCGTCAGCTTCTGCCATGGCTGTCAGCAGCAGCTTAACTGTTCTCACTCATCTCTCTGTCCTTTCCCCCAGCAAGCAGCGCCACAATAAGCTGTGGAAGCAGCAGGCAGAGAGCAACCTCCCTCAGAACACAGACGGCAGCACAGGCTCGGGAGACTTCTTACTCGAGAGCTTAGACGTCGACCTCGAAAACCGCCTGGCTGACCTGGACACCCCGTCGCAGTCGGTGTACCTGGACAACCGAGCCGGCCCAGAAGTGCCCGTGGGGTATAATTACTGCTTCCGCCGCCTCTCGGACACGCTGCTGGAGAACAAGGTGCCCGGTGACAGGGAGAGCTTCTTCCACGTGGAGGAGCTGGAGCGGGACGCGCTTGCGGAACGTGCCACCTCGCTGGTGAGGCAGCCTCCATCTGTGCCTTCGGAGGGGAGGCCGGAGGTGGTGAAGGGCCTGGAGACAGGGGAGCCGCTGCCGGCGCTGAGCGGTTTCCAGGAGGTGAAGAAGAAACTGGACTTCAGCCCCCGGAAGGCAAGGCTGATGCTGGGACCCGGGGAGCCAGGGGAGGATGGTATCAGGGAGGAAAACCCAATGGAGAAGTGGAAGCGCCGTTTGTCCGTGCACAAGGAGGAGAGCAGGCTTAATAGAGAGAACTTGAATAACAACAACAGCAAAAGGAGTTGCCCAGAGGATTTTGAGGTGCGTATGGAGTTGAAACGTAGGTGATTAGCATGGCTGACTCTGCTGCAAGTGAAATTGCTCTTCTCATCTTCAGAGCTCAGTTTCATTTGACTTGGATAAAGCCTTTCATTCCATGATGAGCTTCTTCCTTTTCGAAGTGCTTCTGAACATGGCTTTGCTTGCCCAAGCTATGGATTTAGATACCAGAGAGAGCACACAGGTGTGAGTGCACTGTAAGCTGCTTTGGGCAACTTGCTTGCATGACCATCGCTCGAAACGGTAGGTATTCTTCCACTGAAAATGTTGTCTGCTGGGAAAGTACGTAGCTTTTGTTCCTGCTGCAGGGCCTGAAGAGAAGTGAAATGGGCTTCCTTTCGAAGCTGCCTGGCTGTAAATCTGTTTTGATCTGTGCCTCTCGCTCTGCCCATGCGCTTTCAGCCCACGTTTACCTGTTCCTGTCTTCTTTTTTTGCAGCACGATGCCGTATTTGGGATCCTCAGCAAAGTCAAACCTCCCTACCAGTCTTGCGCTGACTGCATGTACTCCTCGGCCGGTTTGTCTCCCGACTCCTTCGGGGAGCAGTGCGAGAAGCTGAACCCCGGCTCCGCGCGCCACAGCTCCACCATCTGCACGCAGCCAGCCCTCCTCTCCCACCTCCCCTCCAGCTTGGCGGACCACCTGCCCAGCAAGGCGCGCGCAGAGGAGGTAATCAGAACTAAAAATAACGAGGCTCCGCTTCCTCTGCCAGCGGGAACTGGCACTTTGGAAGCTGGTACTTGTAAATCAGCGGC
The DNA here is from genome assembly GCF_011077185.1 of Oxyura jamaicensis. Lineage (NCBI taxonomy): Eukaryota > Metazoa > Chordata > Aves > Anseriformes > Anatidae > Oxyura > Oxyura jamaicensis. The sequence continues at coordinate 1,702,636 of NC_048907.1, forward strand.
TGATCAGCAGTGCAGCCTTTCAGAGAAAGGGAAGGACGCACCAAAAACCCCGGTCAAAACCCTGCAGCCCAGGAGAAACTCACACTGTGACAAGAGCCTCCTTAGTGCAGAAGTGGTGAAAGAAGAGTCTCTAGCCAGAAAAGACAGCAAACCCACCAAGGATCTGAAGTACTTGTTGTTTAGTAAAGACTTGGAAAAGCCGACTGCAAGCAGTTACTTAATGCAGCATCAGGAGTCTCTCATCCAGCTGCAGAAAGCGGGCTTGGTCAGAAAACATACCAAAGAACTAGAGCGGTTGAAAAGCCTGCCCTCGGATGCCTCGTCCCTGCTCAGAGAGGGCTCCCTGAGCAGGGCTGAGCCCAGCATCGTGGAGGAAAGCGAAGACCTGATTTCACATCACGGCCTCGTTCCCCTTCTGAGACCAGCACCGTTGATACCTGAAGACGCCGAAAATGAGGCAAAGTTAGAGGTCAAGCGCTTGTTGGAGGGGATCTCTCAGAAAACCTCCACGCCGGTCGTGTGCAGGTTGGAGCACACGAGCAGCTTCACCAAGGACTTCCTGAAGACCATCTGCTACACCCCCTCGTCCTCCCGGAGCTCCAACCTGACGCGCAGCTCCAGCAGCGACAGCATCCACAGCGTGCGGGGCAAGCCCGGCCTGGTGAAGCAGCGAACTCAGGAGATCGAGACCCGGCTGCGGCTGGCTGGTCTGACTGTTTCGTCTCCTCTGAAAAGGTCCAATTCCCTCGCCAAGCTGGGCTGTCTTAACCTGTCCTCCGAGGACTTGTCCAGCGACATGGACGTGTCGACCATAACGGACTCGAAAGAGGCCGTTTCCAGCGAGTCTTCCGTGCTCTGTGAGCCACAGCCCGCTCCCAGGAGTGTGGATGCCAGCTCCAAGCTGGCGGCGAAGCCAGCTGTCGGAAACTTGAAGAACACGCTGTGGATGGGCAAAAGTTGATGCCTTCTGTGGGGGGAGTAAGAGGGAGGCTGGATTTCTGGGTTTTGTTTTTTTTTTTAAGGCGTTTATTCGTTGCACCGATGCAGTTTTATCATCTGACTTGCAGTAGTTCATCTGATGCCGCCTCTCCTTCCCCTCCGTGTACTCTTCACTGGGGAGAGAAAGAAACGTGATGGGTCATGATGAGTGGCACAAGGGAAAATAAAATGTGTTGCATGGCTTAGAAGAGGACTGTGTGTGAATTGCCTGTTGTCCTGCAGGATGCTACGTCTAGTGCTGTTTGCCAAGTGTAATAACGTGGTGTTGTGTGTGTCTATATATGGATAGATACTTGCATCTCTTCATCTATCTATATATATAAAATGCTGAAATGCTCCGTTTCAAGGTCTCCACAATGTAATTAGTCATGACTTTTTTTTACAGAACAAACACAAGCCTCTAGTTACAACAAGCGCTTGTGGAAACATCCTTAAAATGGTGACGTGAACACTACCTCTGCTCTTGCTGACTTTCCGTCTTGGTTTGGTTTAGTTTTTTTTTTTGAGAGGTTTTTCTCACAATGCTTGACCGAAGGCGTTCCCGTCCTGGTAACCGTGAAGTCCCGGAGGAGAGGAGACGGGCTTTACGGCACCGAGTGCTGTCGTCACGTGAAGGAGCGTAAAGCTGTGTTCGTATCGGCGGTGTGACTGCTGGCGTTAGTCCCGTGCTGCGTGCCCAGGTGAATTGTCGTCGTCTCATGTCGGTGACGGAATGGCACCCGGACTGTGCTGCTGTCGGAGGCTCGTGCTCACGTGGAGAGGTGTCTTGTCCTTTGGGTGTTCTTGCTGTCGTTGTGGTTTGTAACGTCCCGGTGATGATGATGAGCCTGGCCAGGAGGTGACCGTGGACCCTGGTGATGCTTTGTGTGGCGCTGTGTTGGCGGTGGGGAGCCTTGGTCAGGCTGTCGGTGGCACGCGGTGCCTGGGTGGAGCGGTGGCTCTCCCGGTGCCTGTGCACTGAAACCCCAGCAGGCAATAGGTGAGCGTGCATCTTCTGCATGAGCGCTCGTGTCTTTGGGGGATGAGGGTCAGTTCCTGTGCCCTCGCTTTCCCAGCAGCGTGTGCCAGTGGGGAAACTCCCACGGCGCTGCCAGGGGGTGAATCCTGCTCTGCCCTGGGGGCGCGCAGCCCATGGGGCACGCAGGGTTTGGGGGCCCAGCACAGGGCAGCGGCGCAGCAGGGGGCTGCTTCCACCTCCCCGAGCAGCCGGAGCTGTGCAGGGTGGTTACAGAACATTGGGATCCTCCCCGCGGCACTGCAGCCGCCCGTCAGGGGAGGCTGCCAAAATTACGGCTTCGCTCAGCTGGGATTTGGCCACCAGTGAGCGAGTCCTGGCGTAGAGACCGTGCTGCCTCCCCCAGCACCCTGGACCCGCTGCCCGACGCAAAGGCTGCGTCCCCGGGAGGGCCCCGCAGACCTGGGCACGAGCCTCGGGCTTCAGGCCTTGACCATTGAGCAGGAAAACGGGCTCACTGCGGAGAGACCAAAGCAGCAGCTAAGGTGCGGGTGAGGGAAGAGCTTGGGAAGCATTTAGGGGATGTGCTCCCAGTGCCGGGGCTCCCCACGTCCCCCCCAGAACCGTGACAGCTGCCCCGCTCCTTCAGGGCCGTAGCTTGAAGCAGGCCTGGGGGTCAAAGCAGACCTCGGGGGTCAGGGATGGCAAACTGATGTCTGCCTGTGAACGCGCAGGCTGGGAGTGGGAGCTCCAAACCTGTACGAGCTCTTAAAAATCCCCTCGTTGAGGTGAGAGGTGAGGTGCGAGCCGTTGTTCTGAGTCTGTGTTAATCAAAGACAATGCCTTGAGAAAGGGAGCTGTGTTTTACTGCCCTAAGTACCCAGAACTTTTTTTTTCCTCCAGTATAACACCCTGCTCTTTTATATTAGCAGTGGAAGGATTTACGGGGACTGGCAATCAGCAAATGAGCGTCCCTCTTTAAGGAGTCTTACATTTCATGGACCTTTTTAAAGGCACGCTTCCTGGTGTCCCGTGAAAGGTGCTTGGACGTGGAGGCTCAGCGGGAGGGAACCTGGAGGAGACGCACGAGTCCTTGCCTCATTTAGGGTGGGGAAACAGGAGCTCGTTTTGGAACCAAACCTTCCCTGGTGCTCAGTGTCTGCCCGAGGTGTCCTGGCTCCGGGGGCTGGCAGTCCCCACAGCCGTGTCGTTGCTGTGTCTGTACCAGATGCTGATGCCCGCAGGGGCAGCGGGGATGCCAGGGTGCTGCTGATGCCTGCAGGCTCCGTGCAGCCACCCAGGGCCCGTTCTGGTGCCACGCTCCCCCCGTGGCTCCCAGCGCACGCAGCAGCCCTGAGGCTTGCAGGGGCCGCCCGCAGGGCCGCTCGTGTTCCACGCCGTGCGTTTTGCCAGCTCCTTTCCCAGCCCTGCGGACACCTTCCTGCGCTCCCCGTTGCTGCCCGGCCGGGGAAGAAGCAGGGCCTCGGCTTTGAAGAAGCTCAGAAAGACGCCCTTAGCTGTTGCAAGCGAACGCATTCGTTTCCTTCCTGTTCTCCTGAGTGCCTGCCAAGCCCTGCTGTGCACCAGCCGGGGCGCGGCGTGGTGCCACCGATGCCCCCGCGCAGCCCCTGTGCGGCACGACGCCGTCGGGCAGGGCCGTAGTCCAGGACAAGCGGTGCTCGCGGCCAACGTGCGCTAGAAGCACCCGTGTGCCATTTTGGGGGGGGTTCATAGCCAACCCTGACGCTTGCAGACTTCGTTAGATTTGTTGCATGAGAAGGTAGATGTCTTTTTTCCCTCTTCCACGTATCGTAATTGTTCTTTTACAATTGAGTGCCTTAAGAATAGTTTACAAATACTGTGTATTTATGCTGAGCTGTTAAACTCTGCTGATTGCTGTTCATTTTTTTGGTGCTTTTTGGTGTATCCGGTGGCAGTGAGGCCGTTACCACTTCCGCACGTCGACCTCCCAGCCCGCAGGGCTCGGCGCTGCTCGATGCTTCCCCTCCGCCCGGCGCAGAGCCACGACAAGGCAGCGCCGTGCGCGGTGCCCCCGTTTATCTATGCATTGTTCATCGAAGCGCAGAAATGGGGGGAGCGGGGGTGCTCAGACAACTGCCAGGCACGGCCCCAACCCAGCCCCATCCCGACAGAAAACCCCAAATGCACAAAACTGGCACCTTATTTCCAGCCCGGGCGTTGTCGGTCCGTGTGATGCCCGTAGGCGTCCTGGCTGGGGCCGGCGGGCGGCCCGGCAGCGGCCGCAGGCAGGAGAGGGGTGGGTGAGTAACGTGGAGCTGTCCCAGTGCATTGCTGTACTCTCTGATAACGGCGTTCCTTTTATTTCAGCGTATTTCTCAATTCTGGTTTTATATTTAAATGCGCAGTATCTTTTGTACTGTACGTTCGCGGGAGGGGATGCATAATGCACTTTTTTTTACTTTGGTTTGTAAAAACGTACTGTATATTTTATGTGCTTCTCGTGAGGAAAAATAAACTCTTTTTTTTTTTCCCTTTTACAAACGTGGTTTGCGGTGGTTTTGGAGGTGGGGAAGGATCAGCCCTGCCGTGGGGAACAGTGGGGTGGAACGAGAAGGATGCGACCGGCGTGAAAGGTCCGAGCAGCGGCCGCCCCCTGGCTCTCATCTCCCCTGCCCCATGAAATCTCTTCCCAGCTGTGCTCCCGGCTGCCCTCTGCCTCCTTGGGGTCCTGGCTCTTTTCTTCCACCCTGAAGGCCGGTCGGGGAGCTGCCTCTGTCCCTCTTGGTTGCGTCCTTGCCATGCTGGACGTGTTTTAGCTGCCCTGCTGGGATGGCGAGCAGCGCAGAAGCACACCCAGGTTGTGGCCATGGGCTCGCCTGTGGGTTTTTTAAGGGGAAAATGGAACAAAATAGAAATATGCTTAAATCCCGGAGGCAGAGGTAGAACAGAAATCAGTATTTCTCTGTCCAGCCTCTTTTCAGAGCCCCGGGCTGGAAATGAGGACCCGCAGGGAGCGAAGGCTGGCAGCACAGCAGTCACACAACAGCGACGCCTGCTCCGTGCTGAGCCGCCCAGCGCGGGGCGAGGACTTATTTGGAGAGGGCCCTCGGTGCTCCGGCAGCGCCGGGGGCTCTGCAATCCCACCGACCTGCCCAAGGCTCTACTCCAAAAAGCAAAACCCAGCGTGGAAGCTGGGGAGCTGAATCTGCTGCCCCCAGCCGAGCCTGCTGCCGCCCCCCGGTCCGCCCGGCATGAGCCCAGCCCTTCCTGGGCATCCACCAAATTTTGCCTTTAAAGGCAAGCAGCGAGCATCGGCCCCGCGGCCCTGCGAGGAGTCTGGTTACTGCCCGGGATTGTTCTCGCTCTCGGAGCCGCTTCAGGGAGGAACATGTCAGTGTTTACCTTGGCAGAGGAGCGAGGCGCAGGCTGGGGATGCTCTCCGCTCTTGGCACCCTTTGCTAATTGCCTCAACCAGTTGTTAACCCCCCACCCCCATCAGAAATATTTGCTTTTTAGGTTTTCCGGCGCTGCTTTGGGCAGGCAGCGTCCATCGTCCACCTGCCAAGGGCAGCCGAGCCCCAGGTCCTGCTGGCCTCGCTTTGAGTGGCGCCGGGGACAGCGCGGGGCGAGGCGCAGGATCTGACCCCGCTGGCAGCCAGACCCGGGAAGGAGCCGACGTTTGCTGCTGGCTTCACGCCTCGCCGGTGCTAGCATCCCCCCTCCTCACGTGCACAGGGTGAGGAGCAGGGTGTCCGTGGAGTCACGGGGCTGAATTAAATCATTTAGCCCCAGCAGGGCCGGGTGCGTGTCACGGGAGGCACGACTCCGCTCGCAGCGCCGTGGGGATGTGGGCAGCAGCTCCCCGGCCGGGCAAATCGGCTGCAAGTGATGGAGGAGCGAGTTCTGGGCTCCTTGGGGAGGTTTTGGTCTGCTCGGCCCCCTCGGTGGGCACGGAGCCCTGGCGGGGAGCTGAGCAGAGCCCCCCGGCTCCGTGTCAGAGCCCACCCGGGACACCAAGTTCTGGTTTTTTGTTCTGGTGCCGGTGGAGCAGCGGCTCCCGGCGGCGCCGCGCTCGTTTAGGGCCGAATGTCACATCCTGTTGTGATGTTGCCATGGCAAACCTGGGCAACATCTGGAGCGACTGCGTTCCCTCCGAGGGCCGTCAGGGCGTTATTTATAGCGGAGCCCCCGTGGGCAGCTCGTGGCTGGGGCGCAGCCGGGATCCCGCGGGACTGATCCCCCCCAGCCCGTCCCGGCTGCGTGGTTTGGGCTGGGTGACCGCAGGGCTGGAGAGCAGGCATCGTGCTGCTGCTTCTGGGGGGAGAAAACTGGGGCTTGGCGGGCGGGTGAGGGTGGTTTCAGCGGCCAAAGCACTGCAAAGGGAGGCAAGGACCAGGAGACGCCGCTGCCCCTCGCGGGCTGCCCGCAGCCCCAGCACGAAGCCTCTGGGGCTGTTCGCGCTGGGTCACGGTCGGACCCCGCTCTGGCTGTCCAAAGAGGTGGAAACGGGAACGTTTCCCAGAGCAGAAGCTGGGAGGTGGCACTGCCCAGGAGCAGCGGGGCTCAGCCCGCGGGCGCCCACGTTTTGTCCTGGTCACGGCAACCGAGGATGCTCCGGGGAGCTGTGGCTGAGCTCGCCACATCCACGCCAGCCTCAGCCCCTGCCCTGGCACCACGACTGCCCTAAAAGCGTCCTCCCCTCCGGCTCAAGGGACGGGCGGCAGCGGCGCGGCCGTGGTTGCCATTTCCTTTTATGCAGACAGCCCGGGAGCAGGCACGGCGTCGCTCCCCCGTCGGGCTTTCCGTGGAGTTCGATAAGCAGCTCCCAGGGGAGAGCAGGGCGGCCCCGGTCCATGGTGGCTCCTCCTGGGCTCGGCCGCAGGCTCAGGGCCCTTTCCCCTCCCTGCTTTGCCCGCAGAGCTGGGGAGAAGCTTTGCGCCGCCGGCTTGGTTTCGCTGAGCCCCTCCTGGCAAGCTGGGGGTGACAAACTCAGGGCGTGCCAGCCCCGCTGTGCACCTGCCAGCCCCAAAGTCAGGGTAAGGTCTCATGGAGAAAGAGAAAATAAATTGGTTTTGTTACGGGCAACCAGGCCATTGCCTCAAAGAGACAAAAAAAAAACCTGAGTTATCGATCAAGTGTCTGGAGCCCCTGGAGGGTTTGTTTTGGGCAGCCTCGGCAGGGGCTGAGCCCTTCCAGCGGTAACGAACTGCGCTCGGTCTCGCTGCGGAGCGGCTCCACGGCGCGCACCGAGAAATCTCCCCGCGAGGGCCCGGCCGGGCTGATGAGCGGGGCAGAAGTCGTCCCTCGCAGCCTCCCGCGCTGGCTGGCAGGGCAGGGAGGCGATGCTGCCTCGGGGTAACGCGGGAAGCGGCACCCGCTCGGCGTGCCCTTTGGGACAATTTAGGTGTTTTTTCTGCGCCCGGGCCCGGGATCCTTCCCCAGGGCCGCGCGGGGCGGCCGGCAGCGCTGCACCATAAAAGGCAAAGCGCTGGGGAGCCGCTCGCGGTGCGGCCGCTGCCATGCCAGGCATCCACGGCTGCGCGGCCAGGGCCCGAGCCTTGCAGCCCCCCGCTCCCCCCTCCGCAGCCGCCCGAGGATTTGCAGGAGCCTGCTTGGCAGCAGCAGCAGCCGAAGGGAGCCCCTTCCTGCTGGGAGGCTTTGGAGAAACACCCGGCACGTTTAGCCGGGGGGGTTTTGAGAAGTTAAGGTTTGCAGGCTCCGAAGGGGGAGCTTGTTTCCGAGGCTGCTGCTGGGTTTCGCTGTTTATCTCCGTGTACTTCTCATGCCCCAGTAATTCCCTGAGCCGTAACGTATTCCTGCCGATAAGTGCGGCCGCTCCGTGTCTCCGCGAGCTTTACACGGAGCGGATCCGGAGCCGGGGGCCCCGTGCCAGCACCGCGCCACTTCCCAGCAAGGAGAGGGCTCGGGGGCACTGGGGGGGTGCCAGGAGCTGCCCAAAATCCGCGGCGGAGCCGAGGGGGGCGATCCTGCCCGCAGCGGCGTTTGGCCTGGCAGTAAATCAGTGGAAGCAGCGAGAGCGGAGGGGAGCCGGGGAGTTGTCGCTGCAGCGGGCTGGGGAAAGGAGGAGAGCCCCCGGAGAAAGATGTGAGTGCGGAGTGAGTCCCGCCTGCGAGGGGCTACGGGCCAGCAGAGGAGAAGCTTCTGCAGCAGTTTGGGCAGGGAGCAGCTCTGTGCCACGAGGGAGCCCCCTGCCCGGCCGCGGGCGCCGCCGTGCCAATGTGCATTTTCCACCCCGGCTGGCCGTGAGGCTGCGAGCCGCCGGTTCACATGACCCAGGCTCGGAGGCTTCCAAGCTGTCCCCGTGTCTCTCGCAGCGCCGGAGGAAGGAGAAGGCGGTGCCGACGGTCTGCCGAGACCCAAGGTGGGAAGGGAGCCCGGGGCGGGTGGACCGGGGATCACGGGGACCGAGCTGGCAGCCATGGAAGCATCCACCTGGCAGTCCTGCGGATATTTACGGGATGACACAAGTCAGGCACGAGGCAGAGACTGCGCCACGTCCCGGGCAGCCTCCGCAGTGGCATGCCAGGATTACGCCCTGCTGCAGCAGAATCCGCGCGGCCAGGAGGGCCTGGGGCACCTTCCCCAGCCCGCGGCCGAGGCGCACGTCCCTGCCGGGGCCCCGATGAGCGGCAGCTCGGATGAAGGCGCCGCACGGGCAGGGCGCGGGAGAGGGGAGGAAGGAGAAGCCCCTCCGAAGGTGTACGAGATGCAGGTCGGGCACAGGTGGCCGGGCTCCAGCCGGACGGTGAAGCCCGTGGTGTACCGGCTGGAGGAAAGCGAGTACCGGCGGCTGCTGCAGGAGGCAGAAGCAGAGCCTGACGAGGAATGGGAGGCGGAGTACGAGGTACCTGTGCTCCAGGAGAGCTACCCCGGGAACGGGAAGGTGGCGAGTCCGAGCCTCAAGAGGATCAACGCTTTGCAAGGAGCCCTGCGCGGGCAGCTGAGCCGCTCGGACTCGGAGAGCAGCGTGGAGAACCGGCAGGTGAATAAACCCATGCCGAGCTGCCCCTCGGAGGGGAACAAACCCAGCGTCCCCATCAGGTCAGACAGCTTCGAGCGCAACGCCTTGCTCATGGATTACATCCTGCAAAGCAAGCAGGAGGCAGCGGCAGCCGTTTCCCACGTCCCCAGGGACGGCAGCAAGGCGGCCGAAGGCTTCAGGCAGGCGCTGGGCTTCGCCCCGCCGGCCGGCAGCACCCCGGACCCTTGCCAGAACGGCGAGGAGGACGCGGTCAGGAAGCCTGAGGTGGACTGGCAGGTGGCGAAGAGCCTGGAGAGGATGGTCTCGGCGGCCGCAGCGGCTAGAGACGCCGGGAAGCTTTCAAGGCAGAACAGCAGCCAGCTCCTGGAGAGCAGGGAATGGCTGGAAGAAGTCGATTTGGAGATGCTGGATTCGTACAGCATGAGAAAAACCCCTCCGGCTCCTCCGGTCAGGTCGCACAGCAAAGAGAGCTTGGCTTTGAGCATGAGCAAGACGGTGGCGCTGACCGAGGCGCTGCTGGAGCCGTGCAGCTCCCTGGCAAAGCCTGCCAAGGAGCAGAGGGCGGCCGTGGGCGAGTGCGGCGCGGAGCAGCCGGCGGGAGGGAGGGCGCCGGGAGGAGGGGGCCCCGAGGAGCAGGAGCGGAAGGGGAGGAAGAGCCAGGAGGAGGATGAGAAAGTGCTCAAAGTCGCCGACGCCAAGAAAACCTTCGAAAAGGCAAAGGCAGCGGAGGGGAAGGCAGCGGCCAGCAGCGCCAGGAAAGGTGAGGTGGGGGAGTGCAGGGGGGGTGGGGGGGGGGGGCTTGGAGCAGCGCGGGGGGCGCAGAGGTGGCGCGGTGCGGTGGCGGAGCTTCGCTGAAAACCGGTGCTGGAAGGAGCACGGAGCAGCTGGGAGCCGCTCGGGGCACGGCTGGGTCGAGCTGCGGTCCTGTGGAGGTAGGAGGAAAAGCAGGCGTTGGTTCGAGTTTGGCAGCCTCGAGAAAACGCTTCTGGCAGTGAGTCTGTTCTGCGGGAAGGGGCTTTGCTGGGCAAAGCTTTCCTGGACACAAGATATGAAATATCCAGCTGTGCTGCTCGTCATGAACAGATCCAGTGCCAAAGCGCCTGCGCTGTACCTTCTCCCCCTTTCACGTGTGCTTATTTGCCTCTGTCTAGCCAGCCACTGGGCGACCCAGTGTCACCTACCTCTGTGTAATTGCGGCACAGCGCGGAGGCATTATTTGCCCCGGGTTCTTCCCCTCCCGCACAGTGACTGAGCTGAACCTGGCACCGCCTTGGAAGCCATTTCACTGCAAAGCTGTGAATAACTGAGTTTTGTTGGAGCTGTGCTGGCGAAACAGCAGCGCTGTGCGGGGATGGGGCGAGGTGAGAACTGAACGCTCGGTGCTGCGGGGACGGGTCCGCCCCGTGCTTCACCTGCACCTCCTGCTTACTGACAGCCCGCGGTGGTGGAGCTCCTTATAAGGGAAAATACACGTGCTCGGGCACAGGAAATCTATGCTGGTTTGGGCTGGAATAACATATTTACTTAAGAAATAGGTGTGATTGTCCCACCAGGCTGGGTACGTGGTGTTGCCAATGCCTCGCCTTGAAAGCAGCCGCAGCGCCGAGCCAGAATGAGAACCCTGACGTGGGGTTTGTGCGTGTGTCAGCGGCAGCAAACAGCCCACGGCCAGGAGAAAAGGATCTTAGCCTCTCAGGGAGCCTCCGGAGACGCGTTATCCGTCTCACGATGTAAAGAAATAGGGCTGGGAAGGGATGGCAAGCTCTTGGGTGCTGAGCTGCGGAGGTGCCGCACTAGAGAGCGGTAGGGGCGGCCGCTCACGCTGCTGGCGCCGGGATGCGGTCCGTTCGAAACGTACCTGCTTCTAACCACGCACCTTCCCACGCCTCGTGCCGCCCGACTGCACCAGAACGTCCTGCTTGTACTGACCGCCGTGTGATTCCTTTCTTATGCCTCTGATTTTTCCAGCACCTTGAGCCCAACTTGGTCCTAGACAGCAGGGAGAGAAACAGAGCAAGATGGCAAAAGGCTTCCAAACTGATTGACTAATGAGGACGAGACTAGGATATGTGATAAGTGTCACGTGGAGTGCCGCGGGAACCCCAGCGCCCAGCCTCACCTCACTGGCCACTCTCAAAGCCCCTGCTCACTGTGTGGTGCCTTTTTTTCCTGCTATTCAGAAGGATAGGAAGTGTCAACCCCGGGACGTTCACCTTGTAAATAAAATACAGCTTGCTTTTTTCATCCCTTTTTTTTTTTCCTTTGTGTTCTGCTTTCTTGTCCCTCTCCTCCTAGTTACTCGTCTGGTATAGCGGAGATAGCGGCAAAGACAAGCCCATCTGTTGCAACTCATTGCTTCGTTTTTATTTGGTGTCCCGACGTCTTAACGAGGTTTTGGGAGCACCTCCCCTGTAGGGCAAAAATGGGGAGAAAAAAAAAAAAAAAAGGAAGATGTATTTCACAATCACGGGCAATGATGGGGAAGAAAAATACACGGGGATGGAGAGGACAAAGACTAGCTGGAATTTAATTTCAGGGTTTCCTTTCAGGGGGTAAAACCAGTGGGCAGCAGGCATTTCTGTGCCTCTCCTACAGAGCGCTTGGGATGGATGTGTCTGACGGCCGCGTTACTGCACGGAGCGTGCAGGAGGGTGTGCATACGTAGTCAGAGATGTGCTTTATGAAACGTGTGTTAAATCATTGATAGCAGCAGCATCAATGATTGATAACCGCCCCGGCATAATGCTGCCTCCTTACCGCTTGCCGCCCCCGGGGGTCCGTGGCCGCGCTGCGGGGAAGGGGCTGGAGCTGCGACGCCCTTGGCTGTGCCGGGAAGCGGTGCTGGGCCTCGGTGGGGCACGAGGGGGGCAGAGCTGGGGCTAAAACTAAAACAGATCTGGGCTAAAAGTGAGGCTCTGACTCCTCGCCCTCCGCCTTGATTCACACGTTCCTCTTTCCTCCCCGTCCGCCTCTCCGACGTGCTCTCACTCTTCGCCCTTCCCGGCTGTTGTTTCAGAACAGCTGAACGTTTTGCTCTCGTTATCTTCATTTCCTAATTCCACAGCTCCCCTTTCTGGCCAAGGACTGAACAAGGCCCAGCCGAGCGGGCTGTGCTCGCGCTCTCCCAGCCGGGTGCTGGGCCCAGGAGCTGAGCACCAAGGGCCACGGCCGCGAGCCGGCCGCTGGCACCTCCTAGAGCCACCGGACCTCGGCAGCTCTCGGCGTTTGATGATCGTTGAAATACCCCTGAGATACGAGGTGAGCAGCGTGGTAAAGCCACCCTCGCCTTTCAGCGTGAGCCTGATGGCCGGTGGGGAAGCAAGGCAGGAAGAGCAGATCGAATGCTGTGCCTTGCATAGAAAGCGCTGGGATTTTTCATTGCAAGCGGCTCAGATTGCTCCACATTAAACAAAAATAAGAAAAGATAAATAAATAAGCACGCCCAGTAGCACTGAGTGAAACAGCACCGCACCAAAGGGAGCAGCTCCCCTCAGCACTGCTCAGTCCGGCCTGGTGCAGCCCCACCAGGAGAGAGCCTGTGGGAAGAAATATAAAAGCACAGCCTCCAGGTAGGGCAGCCTGGTGCTCCCTCTGATTTTTTTTCCTTAAGAGTAATAAATCCAAAGGCTTCATGAAATAAATAGAAAGAGAGCGGACACAAATGTTCGGGAAAAGTTGCGTAACTCGGATGCTTCTGTCCCAAAATCTGAGAGAGAAACTGCCAGGTCGGGCAGGGTTTCTATGACTTAGCAGTTAAGCCGCAAAACAACCGGACTTTAAATTGCTGATCTCTCTAAACCCCCTGCAAGCCGTCTTCCGTCGTTCCCAATATATTTAGCCACGAGGATTTAGGCAAATTGAAACGTTTGAGATAAATTCATCCCCCAAGTGGTTTTCCTGGGGCTGGCTGCCTGGGTTGCCGTCCGTCCGGGCTCGCTGAGCCACCCCGGGCCACGTCGCACAACGCCAGCCAAGCCCAAATGCTTCTCCTCGGAGAGGTGCCGCACGCAGCACCGGCATCTGCCCTGCCCCGGGGAGCTGCTCAGGCCCTATTGAAACCCAGCCCAGCAGACAGTCACTGCTTTCCATGAAGGGTATGCTCAAATGTCTGATTTAGTTGTCTTAAAACCTGTGAGCATGGTGCCCACCCAGCATCGGGGGGGGGGGGGACTCGCACGGATGCGAACTCTTGAGGTTTGTTTCAGATTCTGCTACGGATTTCCCCTGTGCTGTGCTGGGAGCCGCATCTCGGGCAGGTGACGAGGAGCTGTGCTCCAGACCTTTGAAAATAGCCCTAGCACCTTCAGGTGCTCCTTCCTTCACCTTTTCTAAACCAGAGCTGATGATACCGGGCTGGCAAAGGCGGCTGGGGGCATACCGAACGCGTTACTTATAAGGCACGTCAGGATCGTCTTAGTAATTTATGGCATGGATGGAATAGATGCATATTTGCAAGCCGGCTAATTTTAGCTGCTGACATAAGTTTCAGAGGTGGAGTCTGCAGACGCGGTGCTGTTTCCCTATAAAGGCTGCGAGATGGGCTGTTTGCAGCAATCCCGCATCAGCGTAGCGCAGGGTGAGATGCGCGACGGCTTAGAGCAGTCAGATGCACTTTTGAACAAATTCTCGGCCTTTTCTGCAAAATTTAATCATCAGGCGTGCTCGTGCCGACAAAATAGAAGGACAAAATTTGTTGTCGGATTCCTTGTAGCTGCAAGGATTTGGTAATAGGCTATTTTCCTCTGCAAAAATTAGAGTTTGTGACATATTTTGACAAGCTGCTGGGCTTGCATCACACTGGCTATAATTTAAGTACTGTTTGTTAGAATTATTTCATTCAGCTGAAGTGATGAAGATTACTGTTTACAGAGGAACCGCAGAGCATGTGTAAATCCTCAGCCATTATTCCTGTTGTTGAGACTTCAGCCCGAAATATTTGTCATTTCTTCATCGCCTTGTATGGCGATCTGTTGGGATTTACACGGCTCGTTAATCCAGGTCGGGATCTGAGTGATGTTTGGAACGTTTCCACCCAAACGTTCGATGAAGCGTTAGAGAAAATTCAACAGGTATCATTTCCTCTCATTTTAATCACTCCTGTTTTAGACGGGGGCCAAAATCTCACTTGTTTTTATTTCTAAGCTGTTGGGTAGTGCTGGGTACTTCTGCCTTTGCTGTTGTGTTTCAAAGCCAAGGAAAGCATCGCCTGCTACGCGATTGCATCCTTTCAAGCTTGCCCGCTTGTTTTGAGCTACAAGCCATCCACATGCGGTGCCGTAGCACTACAAGTGCCATCGTGTATGTTTGCGTTAGCAATTTCAGCAACTTAACCCAGATGCCCAGGTTCAAAACATATCATGCTGACAGCAAGAGGGACCGGCAGCCGAGACATCAGCTCTGTCACTGACTCATTATGTGACCTTCAGCGAGTCACGTACCTGTACGGAAAACATGAATCACAATCCAAACCCACTAAACTACAGATTAGCTACGGGTCTGCTCCGGGGCTGCTAAACGGCTTTTTTTCTTCTTTTTTAGCTGCAAAGAGGTTGTCTGAGGGATGAGGGCAGAGCGTGAGAGCTGGGCTGGCGTTCAGAAGGCAGGCATTAAGCTCGTGGTAATTGGTGCTGAGGGCGGGTCCTGGCGGGGATGCAGCCTTGCCGCTCTAATCTCTGGGTGTATCGCTTCTTATCAAGGTGTTGCTCGGTACGTAAGGGAGACTTTCCTGCTTATTGAAGCAGTGGTTAGACTTGTGTAAAGGTTCAGCGAACGCCAAATAGCATTTGTTTGTTTAATTTGTAGCTACTGGGGCATCTGGCGTTTCCATCAGCTGCCATCCAGTCAGACCAGCAAAACCATGGCAAATGCACCTCTCAGAGGCCTTCTGCACGCTGGTACACCCAGCTACCACCTAACGCGGCGTGCCTTGCGCTCCTGCTGCAGCCTGATGGGGGAAGAGGAGCCTCGTGGCTCGCCGCGACCATTTCACCCAGCTCCGCGCTATTGCAAAGGAAGTCACGGGCGCGCCTCTCCCCTGAAAGAATCGGGCCCCTTAAGCACCTAACCGCATGCAAATGCATTTGAGAATATTGGCTAAAACGTGTAAGGAAGTCGGGCTAGCTTTGGGTTTTGGCCATGTATGGTAAATACCGCGCAGCGCGGGCCTGGTGCCGCCGGCCCCTGGAGGAACTGAAGCGTGGCGGCGCCTTGGGGTGCTCGCTGCACTAACCCGGCCGCTCGCTGCTGGCGACAACTGGCCTCTGCCGCGGGATGGCGGTGAGGAAGGCAACCCGCTTTGCAAATCCAAGCTGATTTCCCCAAAACTTGCTTTACTTCTGGTGCAACCGTGCAAGTCTCTGGTTTCCAGGCAGCTGCTTTGCTCCCCCCTGAAGCGTGGTTTGGGGCAGAGGCTCAAGCTCCTGCTCTGTCACCGTCTTGTTGGTCGCACTGTTTCCCACCAGCTAACCACCATGACAGAGGAGGCAACGCTTGCTTTTACTGCAGAATCGCTGTGGTTTTTTTTTCAGTGTTTTTTGCTGAGAAACTGGTCTGGGGGCTCAGGAGGAGCCAGCAGCCCTGGCTGTGCTGTGTCCCCAGCCCCCCCCATCCTGTGCTCAGCACCTCCGTGTCCCCATCTGTGTGCACCCTGTAGATGAAAGCACAGCATGGGGCTGGCTGTGAGCACAGCGAGGGGCTGAACGTGAGGGAGCTGCTGCTGGGCACGGCCATGCTGTGAGAGAAGAGGCTCTGAGGGGCAACGGGGACCACTGTGGGCATGGACTCAGCGAGGAGCTAGACACTGGTGGAGGTACTGGGGTGAGATGGCTGAGGAGAAGCAGCCATCCATGAAGGGACCATGAAGGGACCATGAAGGGACCGTGCCCCCCTCGGCAACCCCCTCATGACAACCACCGGGCCCCGCTCCCTCATGGCACGGCTTTTATAGGCGCCCCCACCAGAGGGGCGGGGCAGATAGAGCGCGCGACCGCGCGTGGCGGAGAGCGCCGCTTCTCCATTGGTTCACCACCCTGCCACTCATCGGAGACCAAGCGAGGCGGGGCCCGTACCGGCGGGGCGGGGCGGGGCCTGCCGGCCGGGTGGGCGGGGCCAGGCGGGGGCGGGGCCCGCCCCCG